>NC_046986.1:23440458-23740458 GCF_009769545.1 Cyclopterus lumpus | reverse complement strand
TCAGTTTCTTTAGTGCTCCCTGGTGCTTCGTGGTACCCCAGATTTTGGGGTATGCTGGCTGAACACTGAAAATGTGGAGGCTGAATCCAAATGTCCATCCTCTGACTCATGGACTGAGCCTTTGTGACATAAGTAATACATAGCGTGAACTCTCTGTACGTTTTTAAACAGCCTTTGGTACTCCAGTAACAATAACACGCCACTCAAGTCCACCACGAGTGCAGGCGAGTTAGGACATTTGGATTTAGGCTCAGGGTTTCTTTAACCTTTTTGGAATTATAGTTGGGTTGGGTTTACCATGCAACCTTTCTTTAGTCTACCTAATGCATTGGTCCATACAGGGAACCCTGTCCATCTATTACACCAAATTAGTTGGCAGTCCTAGATTGATGCTGGCATTGATAGTATTTAACACAAGGATGTTGGTGTGTCACTTTTCTTTTTTCCCCCCCCATAATAACGGGGGTGTTGTAAATGATTACTAAATTGGATCACTAAATCATCTTTGATTGCTCTTCAAATTACCGTTTGGCTAAGTTAACTCTTTTTCTCTTTTATTTATTGTCACACAATGTGTCAGAGGTCACCACTCAAATGTTTCTGCACAAACTCATTCTGGGTAAAAAAATTTAAAAAAATCACAGAAACATATAATATTGTCTCTTGACTTCATTTAGTAGATGGACTGAGTTGAAACCGCTCCACCGGCAGCCCCTGATCCTCCTCCTTCTCTCTTCCAGAGTTACGACACAGAGCTGCTGTTGCCAAGAGACGGTGTGTGTGTCCCCATGCAGCCGGTCGTGGTGGTGAAGAGGGAATTGGAGCCATCCGCCATCAGCTTCATGGGAGCTTTACGCATACCGGTCAGACACACGCGCGCGCGCGCACACACACAAACACACAGACACACACGAATACCTGTAGCAGCTTTACAGACCTGGTGCCCCCCTGGTGGTTTATGTGGAAACACGATCGAGGTGTTTGTTATCTGACCAAACAAGTACATGTTTCCATCAAGTATGAGGTGCATGGCCGTAGCTCCAGAACATTTCCATGCTCCATGTGGTCCTGAACGGACCACTGCCCCCCACACTGAGAGGCAGGTGACTGTTGTATGCTCTCTGCTGTGACGCCTGCTGTCCTGTGGCTCCTGGCGTCCAAGCGAAGGCTGTTCAGCCATCTCTGCAAAGGGCGCAGCAACAGCAAGCCCACGGGAGCGACAGCTGAGGCAGCTGTCAATTTGCTCAATAGGCGAAGAAAGAGGCTGTTGCCAATAAACCATATTGGCAATATTGCCAATACGACCCATGCGCGCTGCCGTGTTGTAAGCACAGGAAAGCGGTCGTTTGTGATCCGACATTAGGCTTGAGGACACCTGGCATCCGGCCTCAGTCTCCTCTGGGGGGGAAAAACAATGAGGGTAATAGTCGGCTCAATGGCCACATTTTGCCGCGTCCTACATGGCTGCCAGGGTACGGCCATCTGACTTAACACGGGAGAAACCGCTAGTGTCTCTCCAGCATGCGTGCAACTCCCTCAGATATTCTTCGGAGGGAGAGATATAAAAGGTGGCAGGGGCTTGAAGAGTGGTGTGCCGGTGCCCCGCGAATGACAGACCCCATGGAGCTGTCGACTGCCTCCTCCGAAGGCCTATGGGCTGAGGAACAAGAGCCAGACCCAGAAGCATGGGAGGGACGCTCGTTACTGTATTCAGTAAAGAGATTGGCTGCCACTGCCACTGAGATAACGTCCTCCTCTGGGACCGGCTCAGCCGCGGGTTGATCTGATGCCTCAGTCCTCTCTGCACTAGGGTGGAGGGTTAGGAGAAGAGACTTCATCTGAGCTAGTTCAGTGGTCAGCAGATCCACTCTAGAAGCCAGCACATGTAGGTCGGGCTGGATCCAGCTGCCCTAAAGGGGGGAGATCATATCGAAGGAAATATCTGTCTCTTCAGCTGCTAAATGCGCTTCTCTGTTCACCAGCTAGTCTCTGAAGGTCTGTCTGCTGCTGAGCAGATAGTGAACTGAGAGTTTCATACACATACGTGTCGAACCCTAGAGTCTACAAATAGATTGGACTGCTGTTTTGAATGCCTAATGGTCTAAAATGTTGGGAACATATTCTGATGGATGTGTGTGTCTCTGCATCAGACTGTGTCCATAAGGTCAAGAGGTCATTATTGTAGTTTTACTGCATCAGGGTAGTTGAACAGACAGATATCATTACGTCACCAACAACCTTGTATTGACGTGTGCTCTGTTTGTCTCTGTAGGGAGTGATCGAGTTCTCTCTGTGTCTGCTGTTTGCCAAGCTTGTCAGCTACACCTTTCTTTTCTGGCTGCCGCTCTACATCACCAAAGCAGGTGAGGACCAAACACAACTACTACAATTATTGCTCTTCATTTTTGTCTGATTCTCACCTATGAAACTAAACAAAAGAAAAAAGCCAAATGATTTCTATATGATGGTATACGGTTATGTTCTGTATCTGCTTGTTATCAATCTTAACTGATACATTATGTTGTCAAACATTAAGATAACCAGCAGTTTTCATTATTCAAAATACAAAACATTTATTCACAAATATGAATAGTGAGGCGGACTCAAGACTCCAGTAATCAATTTTGGCTTGTTTTATATGCATGTGTTGTATATTATTGGTTGGCCTGTATTAGACGAGACAGATTGAGAATGATAAGAGCGCCTGCTCGGCTGGTAGAGCAGGCGCCAGAATCAAAGGCCGTGCCAGAAAGAGAATTTAATTAGTGATTGTGTGTCTCTTAGCTCACCTTGATGCCAAGAAGGCTGGAGATCTCTCCACCCTGTTTGACGTGGGAGGAATAGTGGGTAAGTGCTTTTGTTAAAACGTTTCTTATTTTTTCTTACCGTCAGTATTGTCATGTAGTTCTGTGCTCCATGGTTAGTATAAAAGCTGATATACACTATTGTACTGGCTCATCGCCCCTCTATTGTGTGTGTTTGTTTGGGGCACCCACAGGGGGGATCTTGGCAGGAGTGATCTCTGATAAACTGGGGAAGAGAGCCACCACCTGTGCAGTCATGTTACTGCTGGCTGCTCCTACAGTAAGTTCCCACTGCGCTGCTGCTACGCTCATCCACAATCTGAAGTTACATGTTAGATTAGGAAATTCAGAGACATACTTGTACTGCTTAAAGTATTCTGTGTCAATGAATGGTGTCCAGCATAGAAGTGACTGATGCATACATCTTTAAGGAGGAGCATACATAAAGTGGTTGTAACTGACTGTCATGTGTCCCTGCACTGCCTCACCAGGCCTCCCAGCTGTGTAGCACTTAAAACAAACATATTTCACTGAAGCCAAATGTGTGTCTTTGTGAGCAGTGCAGCAGTAGACCGATTACACAGTGTCTTTTGTTTATGATATACAGTACATTAAGAAGACATTCGCATGCCATATTGCCAACAGGTTCTGATAACTCAAAGTAGCTACAGTGTTGACTTTTAACTTCCAACTAAATGTATAATCCGGCTGCTGTTAATGTAGTTCAGCATGTGAATTATGATCAGTGACTGAAAATGTGAGTGTTTTGACTCTTTCTCCTCGTCCTGCAGCTGTACGGCTTCTCTATGATCAGTGAGTTGGGTTTGGGGCCGACCGTAGGTAAGAGCCAGCTCTCACTCCTCAGCCGACTGAGGCTCTCACTGAAGGATTACATCAGTTTTGAGAAGCGAAGAAGTGTTGATGTTCTGTTTAGTATGAGGAAAACCAGACGGATCTTCATGTTTTGTCATTATATAATCAATAGCTTTGGGTGCTTGTGAACTTGCAAAATTGTATTATTTCTTTTAATTTTTTAATTTGATACAATAATGGATTAATCAATTGTTGAAACATTACAACACAATTTAGTAACATACCTAGTCAATGCCAAACCAATCTAATTTATTTTGTATTAAGTGTTTGTTTTGTGTTATAACATGTAATTTGATCTATATCGCAAAATCTTCTATCACAATAATATCATATCTCATTAAAACAAACATTTCTTGTCATAACATTATAAGTTGATATGTTGTTATAACAAGACACTTGACTATGATGTTAAAAAGAGACAAAGTAAAGACTAACGACAGAACATTGGCGCCTACTTGGGCTGGAAAGTTTGACAATGAGTTTTATACACGGCAAAAGTATCGTCGAACATCTTTATCCACTTATCCTGCGAAGAGGGTTACAACCTCCATAACTTTACTTTTATGTTTAAAGCCTGGTACAAATATGGTTTTGTTTTGGCCTTTCTAGCTAATTCACGACAACTGTATGGGGGGTGAATTCTTACATAACTCCGCCTTTTAAATTATATCAGGACTCAAATAGGCAAAATTGATCCGTTGGCAGCCAGGCGTTTCCCATCATGCCCGGGGGTTTCAGTCGGTGGAAAGCAGCTACTAGACTGCAAAACGTTGGGTTTGAATGCTTCCGCGTGCATGACGTTGGAGCAAGTAGGGATCTAGTCATGCATTGTGTGGGGGTTGAATCTGTGAGGCCTGATGTTATGGGCTATATAAAATAAACTGAACTGAACTGAATTTAATGTTAAACCCGAGAGCAGCTCCTCTTTAGATGATGTGGTTAGCTACATGGTACAATTAAATGAAATTCAGGGGAAAGCTAGAACAATCTAAGCTACAAAAAAGAGATTGAGAAAAGCTTTAACATAAGCAAATATATTAACCAATACATGTTAAAACATTCCTCTCAGGAAAATGTGGATATTTGTGATCAATATCATTTTCTGCAACTGGACTTTTAACTATTTATGTATGTGTTATTATCTATTAGGGTTATTTAGATTAAGACTTGTGTAGCAGAAGCATAATGTTTAATATCATATGTAAACACTTGTGGGTCTACATGTTATCATTTATCATTGGATCATTTATTTATTTTATTATTTATTCAAGTTGATGTTCTATTAACTTTAATTTTCTGACTGATGCTGGTTAATAAATTCAAATAATATGACCACTGCAGTCAGAACAACTGAGATAAGTCTGGTTTATCTGGTAAGCTGGCTGGATGGAAGGGGCCCCTGATAACACATGTTGGCAGCAGGGGCCGAATGCCTTCTAGATGCCCACAGGTTTTGTCGTATTAACGTGATCTAAAGACACGGATATGCTCAGCAGCAGTCCAGTGGATGTGGGGGCTGTAGATCCAACTTAACCCGTCTGTGTTCTCAGGCATGCTGTTGGTGTGTGGATGCCTCGTCAATGGACCGTACTCCCTCATCACAACTGCAGTATCTGCTGATTTGGTAAGCATTTTAACCTCTGATTCCAGTCTCCTGAACTTGAACATAATTATTTACTCAATCTGCACCGGCCCCTTCTCTCATTCCCTCTCTCTTTTGACCTTTGACCCTTGACCCTAGGGGACCCACAAGAGCCTGAAAGGCAATGCCAGAGCGTTGTCTACTGTCACTGCCATCATCGATGGCACAGGATCTGTAGGTCAGTACCACTGATCAACAAACTATTAGGTTTCTGTACTGAAACATTCATAATCAGAACCCAGCTAGCACAATTCTAGTTAAGAAAACATGGACACATTATATCATGCAAACCTACCACATGACACTAATCTACGTAATCCCTACCTTGTCTGTAGCACTATTTTTAAAAACCCTCAGTAACTGTAGATTTGAGTACATGCAACTCAAACAGGAGGAAATAGTACATTTGTTGGGGACTATTTTCAGTGGCAGATTAATACATATTTGGTACTCTAGTCTAGTGAGTACTGTGTTTAAAGCAGCAGAACACTGTATGTGGGATTGAGTCAAAATAAACTACAGTGTGTGTGTGTTCCTGGTAATGAAGGTCATACGGTGTCTTGTTATACAGTGCAACAGTTTTGATTAGTGATGTGTTTTTAATAATATGACACGGTGGAAAATCTAAATGAAATATCACTAACTTCATATTTTAATAATCTGGTTAGTGTTGTTCATGTTGGCATATCTTCTGTTCTCTCTCAATTCAGTGTAATCCCCATGTGTGAGATAGATATGTTTGTCATTAATGTGTTGAGATAATGATGTGCCTATGTTTAATATGTCAGGCGCAGCACTGGGCCCCCTGCTGGCTGGGCTGCTGTCTGCAGGTGGCTGGGATCGGGTCTTCTACATGCTGATGACTGCTGACTTCCTTGCCCTGTTGGTGAGTGCTTTAAAAACCATAAACCACAAAGTATCATTACCAAACAAAGTAGCCGTAGTAGATGCGTTCGTTGAGTTTGTCTTTAATTAAGGTCTACTAAATAATGGGGCTCATTCCAATATGGGGTCAGATCAGTCTCAATAATACTGAATGCACACAGACATCCGGATTTTATTTTTAAATGACACCCTACAAAAATATGTTTCAATGCTGTCACAACCCGGATCAGATGGCAACAAACGGGGAGACAAACGAGCAGAAAAGCTGCTAACAAGAAGGCATTTATTTTATTTTGTTTGAATAAATGAACCACTGTTTGTGTGCAGATTCTGCTCCGGCTTGTGGCAAAGGAGCTGACCTCCACCAAGTCCCGCCCCATCTCCACTGTAGAGTAAGTCCTGTTTTCCCTGTTCATCATGTTACTCAATGTCCTGTTTTTCTGGGATGTTCTCACTTTCCTTTCATTCCTTTATTTCTCGCAGATTGTGAATCATTCTGGTTTTATATTTGGTTAAATATTTATATTCAAACAAAGTGACTAGATGGCGATTCAATCTATCTTTGTATTGTATGTATCGTACTCGTAATAAATATATATATATATATATATATACACACTGATAACCAATCAGACACCAGAGTTTAATCAATAAGCTTTGTGCCTCGCTGTGTAGAAGAGACTGGGATCATTCTCTATGTGAAGGGCAACAACAGGCTTGACTTAAATATTATATTTTAGTCATACAAAGTTAGGAAAGCAAATATTTAAATGTATTCAGCTAATTGAGTCAATATCGGCCCAATGTCGGTGCATCCTTCATGCACCGACATGACATTTTCCATTAAAGGGACGCTTAAATGAAATCTATGAACTAGAAATATTACTACATGAAGTAAAGGCAGATGTCAATAATGAACAGAAATGCATACTTTTCTGTGCATGAAAATAGATGGAATCAATATTATAATGTAATACAGTGTATTGTAATAATTATAATATTATAGCCATCCCAGTCATAATATCAAATAAAGTCAAATAACCAAAAGCTTAAGGATTCATCTTCTGTAAAGGCTCGTATGCTTCAGAGAACAAGGCGTCACTCAAAGAATCCTGACAGAAAATGGAGATGGCTTCAGGATTGGGTGGCATTCAGTTTTATGTTGGGATATTTTCGGACCTCCACTTTTGGATATGGATGTTAACATTACTTTATCAATATGATGTTAATGGTTGTCTCTACTTCACAGGTTGAAGGAGCACTGAGCACTTTGATTGCACTGCCTTCACGTAAGAGCACACACACACCGGCACACACACACACACACACACACACACACACACACACACACACACACACAGGCCCACGTTAATAAACGTGTGCTGTGCCAGCTGCAGTAGCTCACTGTACTAGCGTCCCCGAGGAAGAGCTGAAGCTGGCTGGTGAACCAAAAAGAAGTGCAGCAGCAGGAGGATTCATCTTCACTACTCAACTTTCCTTTTCTCAACTCTTCTGCTATTGACCTTTTGTTTCCTATGGCAGACAGTCTGAGCTTGACCCCCAACAAATGGTAACAGCTGAAATGTGTGCAGGTGTTTGTAAGTCAACTTACATTTGATGTTAACTTCTAGCAACCGCCATGGCAGCTTCACATGAACGCTCAGTAATGAATGTTCTGTATCTTTGAGATGATTACTCAAAACGTCAACCCCTTTCACACATGGAAAGGTCCCCTGTAGAGTTTCTGATCTCTACTAATTTAGTGTAGAGACAATATAAATCAAATATCAGCACACTATTGACCTGGTTCTTTTAAAAAAGAAAGAATGAAACTTTCCTACTCTCTGTGGACAAATGAGTTCGATACGCTGTATCTGGAAGGAGCACAAACCAAGACCACTACAACTCTCCTCTGTGTGGAAGTTGCTGTTTCAGAGTCTTCTTTGCCTTACTGAACCAAAGACATTGTGCCCACCATGTTAATGTAATTTAATTAAGAGACTAATTGTTGGTTTTGTGAAGGCTTCCGATTTTTTTCTGAAATGAAGGCACCAAAGGTGTATTTTTATATATATATATATATATATATATATATATATATATATACGACAGATGCAGATAGTGATGTATGTTTTCTGTGGGCGATGATCTGAGCTATTATGAATGTAATGTTCTTGTCGAACTTTTCAAACCTCATAAGGATATGTTTTTCAGTGCAATGTTGATAACTTTGCTTTGTAAGTTGTCAATAGTGACTGAATCTTATCTTCCAATGTATGATTTTGTAACCATAAACAAATGATATCAATGAAAATCTGAACACTAAGATAAAAAACAAAAAAAAACAAATTTCCTGACAAAATGTATTCTCTGTAAATTGTATCAAAGTAAAATCCACTAAATATCTATGTAATTTAATATTGTGAACATATTCATTCTTTATTCACTTATCATAATGCATTACTTAGAACAAGACCACAGTTGGTGTATATTTATTATGTGTCAGTGGTAGGCCTAGTACTTGAAACATTGTGTGCCTTATTTGTTGATTGTCTTTTTTCCAGGCACTTGCTTTTGTGAAGAAATAACATATCCAAATGTTTACTTGCTTTATTTGGAATAAACAATAAACAAATTGTTTTCTCACTCGACTGTTCCGGGGTTGTGTTTTTGATGGCGCTCTCGGCAGCCTACGTCTACAGGCCTCAAGTCTCAGCTGGAGGTGGCAGGTGTCCTCCTAAATGATGAGCTCCTCAGACAGAAACCCACTTGGTGACACAGGCAGACACACGGGATTGGGAAGGTCACGGCTTCAGGAATCGTGATCCTGATGTGAACTAGGACTTTACTAAATGTTCCCTCTGCTTTCACTTTAACAGTTCCCAATTAAAGAAATGTTTTTTAGTTTTCTTAAAGGTAAGATAAATGTGAAGATGAATAAGTCTTGTCTGTGTGTTTAAAAGACAGGTTGTTTTCAGTCGGTATGGTGAGACGTATGTTGAAGTTCAAGCTGTCAGCTGACATGGAGCCAGTCATCCTCCATAACTCACCTCACCTTTGACGGTCAGGTCATACCCCTGTCCTCCACAGTCACTAATCTGGGAGTTAGGTTTGACCCTCACATGACCTTTAATGACCATATAAAACACCTGTGCAAAACCTCCTTTTATCATCTCAAAAACATCTCCAAACTCCGCCCCTCTTTAACCCTGCCAGATGTGTCGGGGGGGGGACACCCAAACATTTGTCCTTCTTTGACAGTAGCTTATACAACTTCTTTCAATTCAATTCAATTCAATTCAGTTTATTTTGTATAGCCCAATATCACAAATTACAAGTTATCCTCAGAGGGCTTTACAATCTGTACACATACGACATCCCTGACCTTTGACCTCACATCGGATCAGGAACAACTCCCCAAAAATAACCTTTGACAGGGAAAAAAGTGAAGAAACCTTCAGGAGAGCAACAGAGGAGGATCCCTCTCCCCGGATGGACAGAAGCAATAGATGTCATGTGTACAGAATGAACAGCATTTACAAAGTTACATAAACACATTACATGAATATGACAATGTATGAATGGAACTCCAATCCATGAAACAGAAGGAGGTAGAGTGGAGGGGGCGGGGCATCAGCAGGGCCAACGCAGGAGGCCGGTTCACCAGCATCAGACACCTCCAGGTCCAATGGACCCTATGAGACGTGAAGTCACAACGACTCCGGGGAGGAAGCAGAGTTCTTTGAATATACCATTTAACGTTGCATGTGTTTGCATGTGTCTAACGAACCAGGACAGGGTTCAATGTAACTTCAGGACACCAATGATGACCGACATGTCCTGGGTTCATCTTAGTGGACACAAGCCAAAACATTATTGATTATAGAGGCCCGGTGTAGTTGAGGTAAAGAAAAATGTCTGTTCCATTCAGCTGAATGTTTCAGGACTTGTCTGTACTTGGGCTCATGGTTGATTACTTGTAAACTTGTTCTTGTAAATGGACATGCACCTCCGTACCTACAAGAACTCATTACACCCCAAACCTCCACCCGCACCCTCAGATCCACAACCAGCTCCCTCCTCCGGGTCCCAACACCAAGCTCCGCCCCATGGGCGACCGGCCTTTTGCTTATGGAACAGTCTCCCTGACCATGTGAGGGCAACCCAGACCCTGGACTGTTTAAGACCGGCCTAAAAACACTTTTAGGCGTTTTATTACTTGTAAACTAAATCACTGCCATCTATTTTATTTTTTATTATAGTTGTTTTTTTACTATCTACTGGCTCTGTAGCACTTATTTTTGAATGAAAAGTGCCTTACAAATAAAATCAATTATTATATGGATTGTAGCGGTCTGGATATTGGTCCATCCATCCATCCATTTTCAATACCGCTTATCCTCATTAGGGTCGCGGGGGCGCTGGAGCCTATCCCAGCTGACATAGGGCGAAGGCAGGGGACACCCTGGACAGGCCGCCAGTCCATCGAGGGCAGGATATTGGTCCATACCTACTAATCATTATTAATAATTTCTGTCATATCCATGTAATGTGTTGTAACTCTGTAACTCTGTTCATTCTGTCCACATGACATCTATTGCTTCTGTCCATCCGGGGAGAGGGATCCTCCTCTGTTGCTCTCCTGAAGGGTTCTTCACTTTTTTCCCTGTGAATTTTCTGTTTTTTGGGAGTTTTTCCTGATCCGAGGTGAGGTCAAAGGTCAGGGATGTCGTATGTGTACAGATTGTAAAGCGCTCTGAGGGGAGTTTGTGATTTTGGGCTATACAAAATAAACTGAATTGAATTGAATAAAAATCACTCATTTAGTGTATTTCTTCTTGTTATTCATATTTGAGTATTTCACCTGCCAGAAGTTGTTTTGGGAGCTCATAAGGAGACTACAGTTGTTCATGAAAAGTACATGAAATTGCTTAACTCAGTAGCTAAAGTCAGTAACTAGATGATATGAACTCATTCAGTGTATTTTTCATGTTATACGTATTTAAGTGTTTCACCTACCAAAAGGTGTTTTCGGACCTTAAAGTGAGACATAGTGGTTTCGGCCAGTAGAGTTTTGGAATTCACAGTTGTAATGAACTTCACATTGTATAATTATATTTGATACATATTTGACTGTTTCAACTGCAGAACGTTGTTTTGGGAGCTCATAGTGAGACAACGTTGCCTCTGCCAGTAGAGTGATGTGCTGTTCATTAAAGTACATGAAATTGGTGAATCTGCTTTTTAGAGGTGCACATTTCCTTTTGGTCAACGGCTTGGCTGGTGGCCGGGTTTGGGCTGACACCCCTCCCGCACCGGCGTCCGCATATATCCAAACATGTCATGTAGCCAGCTAACGGGAAAACCACATTAGAAGATCAAGCCGCCACTGCAGCCTTTCACAGCTGTGAGAACCATTTACACAGCTTTGAGGGTCCGTTGCCTTGTTCCAAATCTGGTTGTAAATATTTGCATATGGTGGTGTGTCAAACCAGGTCAACCACAACTCAGGCTGTGGCGTTTAGGCGTTTAGTTCATTTCCACATTTGGCATTCCTAAGGTGGTCAAGACTGTCCATGGGTCTAATTTCTCATCCCATATGTGGGCAAGTGTTGAAGTTGTGCATTAAATCAGACCCAATCATCGTCTTATTATGCGCAAAGCCAAGCAGCCTTGGAAAGGTTCCACCAGACCCTTAAGTCTCTTAAGTGCAATGCACTGAGCTGGCCAAATGGGACTTTGCAAAGGGCTACAGTGACATATCTTGGTCGTGTGGTGGGACAAGGTTGTGTTGCCCGGGTTCAGGCCGAGGTCAGGGCAATAGCCGGGTTCATGCTGCATGCTTTAGCGTTGGGTGTCTGCTTCTCTACAGTGTAACCTCCTCGTCCCCTCTTCGGCCCAACCACACTAATAGTTGGGGAATCCATAATCAGGATGACCTGTTTCTTCAATGCAGCCACACACCGCTTCCCCCAACATCCTGCTGAACCCGCCACACCTGCTGCACGCACTCCCAACCACCGCTCAGCAAATTATTGTTTATGGGAATCAACGGCACCGCCCTCCAACAGTCAGAGTTTTAACAATCTTTTACACTTCTTAAACAGCTTGTGTCAGTGGTCCAACTCCCACACTGTGGATTGCAGCGGTTCAGCAGTCCTCAGTCTCTTGGCTCCAGTCCGCTTGCAGGACCCACAACGTGGGCTTTATTGACAATTTGAATGTGTTTTGGTACCGCTCCTCTTTTTAGGAACAATGGTATTCATCTGAAAAAGTTGGGGAGCCGCCTGCTCGCGGCTAATTTGCAGCACGCTGTAAAATCCTGTCCACACGACTATTTACACTTCACATTCCTCTTCTTCTACGCTGCCACCTCAGACCACAGTTTCCTGAGACTGCTTCCCCGACTTGCCCCCACCTATAATTAATAGGTAACAGCTGAGGGGGTTCAAACTATTATGACAGGCCCCTTCCACACCGCCATAAGCAGAAACAGCCTCTCTTATATTCAATTCAGTTTATTTTGTATAGCCCAATATCATTACATGTCATTTAGCTGACGCTTTTATCCAAAGCGACTTACAATAAGTGTATCACAAATTACAAATTTGCCTCAGATGGCTTTACAATCTGTACACATACGACATCCCTGTCCTAGGACCTCACACACGCATATATATACATATACATACATATATATATACATATGTATATATACATATACATATATATACATGTATATATATATATATATATATATATATACACACGTATATATATACACATATATATATACACACACATATATATATATATATATATTGTCTTATATCCATCCCAGTAATGGGCTTTCCATCCCATCACTGTCCCCGCTGAAGGTTGCACACACAAAGACAGAAGACGAGCACACCCAATCGACATTTTCCTGAACCAATGTCCAGGCTGATGGGACACTCGGCTGTGGCCTACAAGGACAGTATGCTTATTTTTGGGGGAGGCGAGAGCCAGAACTCTCCAAAGAACTGCCTGTGGAGGTACAACTTCACCACGCAGAGCTGGGGGCAGGTCGCCACACTCCCGGGCTCCATTCCCCCGACAAGATCCACCACTGCTGTGCTGGGCTTGGTCCAGCAGCAGCAGCTCCAGCTCAGGAATCCAACCAGGGCTGCCCAGCATCTGCCCGATCTGCTGCTGGTGCTGGGGGGGGGGAGACCCTGCACCAGACACAGTCCTATCTCCATTTGGAAAATGACTCATATGGACTCCGAAGAAGACCAAAAGTTACCAACATCTTCTTTTTGAGAGAAATGTGACAAAGAAAGCATCAGTGTTAGATTATCACTTGTTTTGGACTGTTTCAATCTGTCTGTTGAAACAGTCCGTGGTTGTTTGTCTGTCTGTCTGTCTGTCTGTCTGTCTGTCTGTCTGTGGAAACAGTCCGTGGTCGTTTGTCTGTCTGTCTGTCTGTTGAAACAGTCCGTGGTCGTTTGTCTGTCTGTCTGTCTGTCTGTTGAAACAGTCCGTGGTCGTTTGTCTGTCTGTCTGTCTGTGGAAACAGTCCGTGGTCGTTTGTCTGTCTGTCTGTGGAAACAGTCCGTGGTCGTTTGTCTGTCTGTCTGTGGAAACAGTCCGTGGTCGTTTGTCTGTCTGTCTGTCTGTGGAAACAGTCCGTGGTCGTTTGTCTGTCTGTCTGTGGAAACAGTCCGTGGTCGTTTGTCTGTCTGTCTGTGGAAACAGTCCGTGGTCGTTTGTCTGTCTGTCTGTCTGTGGAAACAGTCCGTGGTCGTTTGTCTGTCTGTCTGTGGAAACAGTCCGTGGTCGTTTGTCTGTCTGTCTGTCTGTGGAAACAGTCCGTGGTCGTTTGTCTGTCTGTCTGTCTGTGGAAACAGTCCATGGTCGTTTGTCTGTCTGTCTGTGGAAACAGTCCGTGGTCGTTTGTCTGTCTGTCTGTCTGTCTGTCTGTCTGTCTGTCTGTGGAAACAGTCCATGGTCGTCTGTCTGTCTGTCTGTGGAAACAGTCCGTGGTCGCCAGCCTTGTCTGTCTGTCTGTGGAAACAGTCAGTTATTTTAAATGTTCTAATTTGTAGTGTCCCTACAATTGCTGAGGCCAAACCTAGGCCCTGGCTTGACTGCAGCGTGCACGACCTGCGGGACACAGCGACCTGGTGACCCGTGTGCTGCTCAGACCCTCCAACCACCTGCAGGTACGCTCGTCCCACCACCGTTTGGGTTTCTTATCACTTGTTAAGCTATTCGAGTAAAACCACCAAAGTAAATAACATTAAGGTCTGAGTACCTTAATTAATGCAAATCCATGTATCTTCATATGTTCCCCGTTTTAGGGCCAGGGTCAGTCTTCTGGAGCACAACTTACCAATTGGTTCCTCACCAGTTTCGTGATGCTCTGTCACACAAGCACTTTGTTTTGGTTCCACAGATAACTTGTATACATTTCTTTTATCCATAGGTCTATAACTCATGCCAATTTCCTCGAGCTGACTTCTTGAGGAAGTTGACTTTGTCTGAGCGATAGTCCAGAACCTAAATAACACTTAATTATATAATGCAGAGAAGCAGCACATTGACACAAAGAAGAGGGAACCAGCAAGAGTCCATGCTTGTGAATAGATGATCAAAAACAGTATTTATGTTGAACTGCGTTTAATGTGTGATTGTTTGTTTTTGTTTTCTTATCAGGGTCCGAGCGACTCAGAAAGTCCCTATTTATTTGTTTTATTTGTTTTACTTGTATTTTAGCTATTCTTATTTATTTATTTTTAGCTTTTAGGATGTTTTAATTATGTGAAGTGTCTTTGAGTATTATGAAAAGTGCTATATAAATTAAATGCATTATTATTATTATTATTATTGATTGTCTTATTGATCAATCTTTTCAGCACTGATCAATTGCATAAGTTACATCCGTGGAGAAAGAGTCCACTCGACATCAAATATCCTGTAGATTGGAGGCTGTCTGCCTCTGTTAAGGGTTTCCAATGTTATTTTTGGGGATCAGCAATGTATAATATTTATGCCAATATCTTGAAGTCACGGTATGTCCTAGATGGATAGATTGTGCTGTGACATGGAGTATGTTGTTTTTCTTATGGTTTGTCTCTGACCCCAAGCGCACGACAACAGGCAAAGGTCAGTTTAGCCGAACACACGGCGTAGTTTATTTTGGCGCACAGCAAGTCACTTGGAAGAAACACAAAGTGTCCCCTTAGTCCACGGGTGATTGAACATCAAACCCAACAAAACCAAAAACTTGCTTGTAATCCAGGGGAAGGTAAAACAAAATCTCTCACCAGGTAATCAGAAAACAATGCACTCGAAATGACCACAGAGATAATCCACACGGAAGAGGACAGCGACAAAGACACAAGGGGAAGTGTGATTACCTCCACGGAGATCCTGGTATGAACTCACAACCAGCTACTGAGTGTCCTGATCTTTTTGCTTCATTCAGTATATGATAACACAAGAGACAGAATTTCAGGGTCATAGTGATATTTTATGCTCATTTGGACACTATCACTGAGATAAAGATGAACTAGTTCAGTGTCAAATATATCATTCAATGGAACAATATAATAATAATCTATATTAATGCAAAGAATAGAGAGATGTGGATAGTTATTTCTTGTATTTCGAATTTGCTCGTTCACGTTCGCTCAATGGAGACAGTTTCTAACTTCTCTTTCATTTGCCTCAAGTAAACCTGAATGTAAGCAGGTAACACTTGTTAACAACTACAGACACATTCTGTAACTACCTGGACTTACAGGTAAACCTGAATGTAAACAGGTAACACTGGTTAACAACTACAGACACATTCTGTAACTACCTGGACTTACAGGTAAACCTGAATGTAAACAGGTAACACTGGTTAACAACTACAGACAGACACATTCTGTAACTACCTGGACTTACAGGTAAACCTGAATGTAATCAGGTAACACTGGTTAACAACTACAGACAGACACATTCTGTAACTACCTTGACTTACAGGTAAACCTGAATGTAATCAGGTAACACTCGTTAACAACTACAGACAGACACATTCTGTAACTACCTGGACTTACAGGTAAACCTGAATGTAACCAGGTAACACTCGTTAACAACTACAGACAGACACATTCTGTAACTACCTGGACTTACAGGTAAACCTGAATGTAATCAGGTAACACTTGTTAACAACTACAGACACATTCTGTAACTACCTGGACTTACAGGTAAACCTGAATGTAACCAGGTAACACTGGTTAACAACTACAGACAGACACATTCTGTAACTACCTGGACTTACAGGTAAACCTGAATGTAATCAGGTAACACTCGTTAACAACTACAGACAGACACATTCTGTAACTACCTGGACTTACAGGTAAACCTGAATGTAAACAGGTAACACTTGTTAACAACTACAGACAGACACATTCTGTAACTACCTGGACTTACAGGTAAACCTGAATGTAAACAGGTAACACTTGTTAACAACTACAGACAGACACATTCTGTAACTACCTGGACTTACAGGTAAACCTGAATGTAATCAGGTAACACTCGTTAACAACTACAGACAGACACATTCTGTAACTACCTGGACTTACAGGTAAACCTGAATGTAAACAGGTAACACTTGTTAACAACTACAGACAGACACATTCTGTAACTACCTGGACTTACAGGTAAACCTGAATGTAATCAGGTAACACTTGTTAACTACCACAGACAGACACTTTGATAGTGTGGTGAATCCTGCCTTCGCCCAATGTCAGCCCCCTGCGACCCTTAACAGGTTGAGCGGTTAAAGATAATGAATGAATGAAATCAGTCACCAACTGTTTGAGTAAAGTTAGCTAAAAGCTAGTGACCATCTGCTTTAGGAAATCACTGAGCCTTTAAAATGGTAAATGGTCCTGTACTTGTAGAGCGCTTTTCTAGTCTTCCGACTACTCACTAACACTACATGACATCATTCACCCATTCACACCCATTCATACCCTCAGGACTAGGGTATGAATAGGGTTTTTTTTTTTTTGGGGGGGAGTTTTTCCTGATCTGATGTGAGGTCAAAGGTCAGGGATGTCGTATGTGTACAGATTGTAAAGCCCTCTGAGGCAAATTTGTAATTTGTGATATTGGGCTATACAAAATAAACTGAATTGAATTGAATTGACTAACTAACATTCACACCCATTCATAAACCTGCACATCAGGACTAACTAACATTCACACACATTCATAAACCTGCACATCAGGACTAACTAACATTCACACACATTCATAAACCTGCACATCAGGACTAACTAACATTCACACACATTCACACACCGTAGAACAGCTCTGGGAGCATTTTTGGGGTTAAGTGTTTTGCCCAAGGACACATCGACATGGGCTAGCGGAGCCGGGGATCGAATCACCGATCCTCTGATTGAAGGGCGACCCTGCTCTCCACAGTCGCCCCATTTTAATAAATGTTTTTATACAGTATGTATGTGTGTGACCTTTGGTGAAGATGTACGTCTACTAGGAAATGGATGGTTTTAGTCATTTCATTTGTTGACAGTAAAAAGAACTTGCATGACATATGTCTATTGGAAACGCTTTATGTAAGAAATGTGATATCTACACTGAGTGAAATGTTCAAACCCAAGACTGACTTCTGGCTGCATTGTTTCACCAAATAGTAATTCTCTGAATGTCAAACACGTTTCCCCCATATTCAGAATAAAATATTTGGTATCTTTGGAAAACTGAATTTTAAATAAACTTCTGTGGGTCTAAAAATGCCTTGGCTGCAGAGGTTGCCAGACTTCTGCTCGGTAAGGGGGAAACTAAGCAAGAGCCCCGTAAGTATAAAATAGCAATACTTTAGGAATAACTGAGTCATGTCTAAATAAACTCTAAACCACACTGAAACACATGTCAACATTGTCTTATTTTCTATCTGAAGCCATTGGGTAATGTAAACCTCATCTTGGAGTCTACCTGTAGGAAAGTCAACTAATCAGGCTGTTTTAATCCATCAGCGCTGTCCATCATCCTGTGTTCCTTTCTGTGTTAGACTATAGTCTATGTATAATGAAAGCATCATGGATATGCCAATAATGTGATTGGCTGTTACTGTGCGGTCTAGAGCAGAGATTGCCCACCTTTGTCCCCCCTTGGAGTTTCTTCTGGTGACCCCGTATCACAGGCTGTGTGTTCACATGAGCATTTCAACACAAGAGATTCTCTTCTTGCACAATTTGATTTGTCTGGTTTGATTAGGCTGAAGAGACCAGCAATTTGTATGATACGTGTATAAGCCATTATAAAATGCTTTATACTGCAATGTGTTATGATGATTGACAGACAGCATTAGAAATAGTAAGAGTGCTTATACCTATTCTACTGTTCAGATCATTTTCGTAATGGTTTATAGAAACGGGCTTCAGAGAAACTGAAAAGTACTATATGTTCTTTTCTTACAATACATTCACTATCATTGTACAGCTCAGTGGTTCTCAACCTTTTTCCATGATGTATAAAATTCTGTTTATGAATGTACACTTATATTTGATTGAATATTTATTAAATTACTATTTTTAAAGGATTTTTTAATTGATGCTCATTTTAAATATATATTTTACAAATCTCACGTACCCCCATTTGAGAACCATTGGTCTGAATACCATTCGTCCGTCCTTGCAGCGTGTAATGAGCTGTTTATATCGGTAGATGGCGATGTTTGTTTATTAATCAACATCATACCCGGACATGCACTCGCTAGACTAAAGTTCCAACTTATTTTTATTCCCTCCCCCATATATATATATACATATAAAAAAAGAAGGTATTTAATTTGTCTCGATCCCGTTTTATGTCGCGAAACAAATGTATTTTTAAGACCAGTCTGAAAACGGATCTAAATCCAACTAGTCTCAACAGGCTGGACTGCACACAGTACCCAAACTGAACCGATGCTCCCAATCTCACAGTTGGATGACCACACTATGTTTCAGTCTGTTCATCAAATAAGTCCAAAAGTGGGACAACAAGTATGCAACCTCTCCGGGGCCGGCGAGCTCCCGTATTACAACCCTGTTCCATTAGTCGTGGCTCTGGAGACGTAGTAGTTTAATAATCCGATGCCTGGCGTCCAGTTGGTGGAAATCCCCACGTGGTTTCGACTCCTGTATAAAAACTTTGGGTGCGCTGAGCCCCTGGTGTCGTGATTGCAAAGGGAGAACAGGGTCTCACTGAGCAGCATCTTGCGAAGAACGCACACGGAGCTGGCCATCCACATCCGCGCGTCGCCGCACACGGTAGCCCGGGCGCATTCACACAAAAGACAGAAGCCTCGCGGAGCGCTGTTCTTCTCTGCGGGACTGCGGCCGTCGGAGTGGAGCTGCTGCGCGTTGTTTGAATGGGAAGGAGCGGACAGCGCGCCTCTGGACGCCGTGGGGGTTTCCCGTGTAGACTGGTCGGCGAGGCGCTGCGCTTTGTTTTGGTAGATCACGCTCAGTGTGAAGAGAACGCGGTGCGACAGAAGCGCGTCAACGACCCAAACATCTGAGTGCGCCTGTCAATCAGAGAGATTCACTTTTTATTTAGCGCACAAAGACGCGGCGCTGGATAACAACCTGAACGCGTAATGACTCGAGGCAATTAGCCTCACGATCTCAGCCTCTTCTTGTGTGTTTGGGAATACAAACTATTTCATTGGCTTCCGTGGATATCTTGTGGCTTTTCACTTTTTGGAGCACAAGTGGATGTTCCCCCCGGAACTGGCACATTTGTAAATTAATAGACTCTTTTAAGTGTGGTTGTGTTGGACACATTCGCCTTCTCTTCTATAGTGGTTGGACTGCGATCTTAAGTTCTCTAAAAATGAGCATCTCCAGTGTGGCTTTGTCCTGTTTCGTGGCGTGCGTTCTCTCCGTGCGCTGCAGCTCGGTGGCGGGCACGGAGACTCAGAGCTTGCCCCAGGAGTCGTGCGCGTCCTGCGGCCTCAGGACGTCGGATCAGTCGGAGCGGGTGAACATAGACTTCCTAGAAGCGGTGAAGAGGCACATACTGAACCGGCTGCAGATGAGGGAGAGACCCAACATCACCCACCCCATCCCAAAGGCTGCGATGGTGACGGCGCTCAGGAGGCTGCACGCCGGGAAAGTGCGCGAGGACGGCCGTGTGGAGATCCCCAGCTTTGACGGACAGGCTGCATACAACAACGAGGTTCAAGCGGAGAACTCGGAGATCATCAGCTTCGCGGAATCAGGTAATAATCAATAATTCATTGCACGCATCCAAACCGACCCCTCGATGAATCCCGGTCACCTTTTGACTTTATGTAACTGCTCCCTGTGGGCTAATACCATCACATAGATGGAGTTTAATGATGTTACACTCATCATGTTGATATGACTAAGCAGCAGAGATGGATGAGGTGGACACATCGGCAGTAACACAAACTAATAGTATCTGATGCTCATCGTTTCCCAGCATCTTATTGCATCGCAATCCACTCCTGCCGCAGCCAGTGGCTGTTCAACCCTCCTGGTTTGAGCCCGATGCAATTTATAGAAAAAAAATGAAACCAACGGAAGAGTCCTTAAATTACCCCATGTGTTGTCTAGGGGATAAAAGGAACCTCTGAATCCAATTTCATCACTAAAGCTGTGCTCACACTCAATACTCCAATGTATAAAAGCCCTCTTTTAAATAGAGACAAAGTCCCTCAATTGGCCATTTATCCCTTCCTCTAAGAATGTGTATCTAACTAATTCTCAGAAGTCCAAAGAGAACACCCTTTTCTCTCTCTCTCTCTCTGTCTCTCTCTCTCTCTCTCTCTCTCTCTCTCTCTCATTCACTTACTCACTCACACACACACACACACACACACACACACACACACACACACACGCACGCACACACACACACACTCCAACACTTAAAATCATCTGCGCTTGACAGAATCCAATAATTGTCAGTTAACGCTGTGAGAACTGAGTCTTTGACACAAACTGCTTGTTCAACAAAAAGAAAACATACAATTAAAGACACCAAAAAAGACACACACACACACACACACACACACACACACACACACACACACACACACACACCATCCTGTGTTTCCCATTGGCCCTGCCGGTACAATTAGCCTGAATGGGCTGCTAGGTCCTGCCTTCCAATGGGAATGATCTGAGCAACCTCATGACAAGGGAACAAAAGCCAGGCAATTATTAGTAGAGCACTATGTGTTCCTGCTGAACCCGACATGTCAACGTTGTGCAGGGGGGGAAAAAGCCAGGAAAACAAAAGAAATTGCTCAGAATAATGCATGAGACATTTGAGTTGGTGGAGGGTGTATGGTGTTGTTGATGGTAAGGGGGTGTGTTGTGTGCCCATAATGCAGTGTTGCAAAGAATGCTTTCGTGGTTCAAAAGGTTCGCTGGGCTCCTTTGCTGCTGCTTCTTCTTCTTCTTCTTCTGTTTTCCCCCTAGTTCTATTCTTCCTCACACCTTTGAGTCTTTGTGTGGCATTGTACCATGGAGCTGGCTTGGGTTCCTTGCTCCCTAGACCCCGTCTGCCTCCTGGCCAGCTGGCATACGCCCCCCCCCACCCTCCCCAGATCGGATGCTGCCAGCCGGGGAGCATGGCTCAGAGGCAAGGTCTCCAGAAAGCTCTGAAGCCAGGAGAGCTTGTCCCCCCCCCACGCCACCAACCATTAGGGAGCCAGAATTGTTGTTGTCACATTTTAGGACAAGAAGGTTGCAAACATGTTTATCCAACAGCAGCGAGCAAGTAGATAGGTGTGCATGTGTCTTGTTTATGTGTGGAGCAGTAAGGTCAGCTCCCCCACCCCAACCCCACCACCCTAGCACAGG
The DNA here is from genome assembly GCF_009769545.1 of Cyclopterus lumpus. NCBI lineage: Eukaryota > Metazoa > Chordata > Actinopteri > Perciformes > Cyclopteridae > Cyclopterus > Cyclopterus lumpus. The sequence continues at coordinate 23,718,376 of NC_046986.1, read as the reverse complement.
GTTAACTGCATGCTTATCGGCCAGGGAGCCGGCGTCTTATCTCCAGTTGCGGTGGCACAGAGGAAAGAGGTCTGCCAAGCGGCCCCGGGCAGGTGCCAATCTCCTTTCTCTCCTGACATGGTCCCATGAGTCCTCGCTGAGGGATTCGGTGTCTCGTATCCACGGGAGCGGAGCGTGGGGTTCACAGGCAGGGAAAGAGGGAGGTGGGGGCGAAAGAGAGAGAGAGGGGTTGAAGGAGAAGTTTAGATCGGCGCTTCTTGATTGCTCACTATAGCCGTTCGGACCCAGTGAACTTGCGGCGAGTGGTCCAAGACACGGAATTAAGACTTCATTATAGGAGGTCATTAACTCCAGCCTGGTTCCTCCAGAGGATCAGGTTGGCAGGTTTACTTCAGGACACAACCCTTTCATGAGGAGCTGTCAGTCACGGACCTCCTGGACCTGGTCCAGACATTTTCCACATTCAGCTACAAGTGTGTGTTTCAGTCCTCAATGGGCCTGGCTGCCTTTCTATGGCTTGTGGTCCTCTAAATGATTTATGCAACATTATTAAAAAATGCCCCTGTAGTAAAGCTTCAACAACAACAAGCAAGCTTAAAGCTCCATGCTCTCCATCTCCCTCCCTCACCTCCTCACCCTATGTGGAATTCCTGGAGTGCTGAGGCTCGGGCCAATGCTTCGTGCCGCGCCCTCGTCCTTCCACGGCGGTGTGGTCTTGTCGACAGCAGCTTTGAGTAATGAGCTCTGGGGCGGCCTGCCTGCCTGCCTCCGCTGCCTCTTCCCTGACTTTGTGGCGCAGGTGGGGACACGCTGAAACAGCTCGCGAGCCCACCCAGGTGTCCTGCACTGTTCTCACTAGTCCTTTCAGCGCAGCAGGGTCAGGCGAGGCGTGTCGGGGCCAGCTCCAGATTGTTTGCAACACTAGATGACAAGAACAATTTGTTCATTCAAAGAACCTCAGTGGAAATAAGTCATGTGGTGTATCGGCATCTGCTCTGAATGCTGAGGGAGCCAAAGGATCGAACTGGTATGAATTGCTGAGGGTAACTGAACCATTTCTACTCGGTGATCCTTAGTGCCCTGCTCTCTCAGTGAGGGCTTCATATAACTCAAATCCAAAATAAGTAGCTGGTTTAAGTGTTGCAGTTTTTCATTCATTTAACCATTCACATATATTGTTCTTGTTAATCATTGTGCCGTACCAACTCCTGCTGTGGTCCATGCCTACTACTCATTATTCATACATTTCTGTCATATTCATTGAATGTACTGTAACTCTGTAACTCTGTTCATCTGTACCCATGACATCTATTGCTTCTGTCCATCCGGGGAGAGGGATCCTCCTCTGTTGCTCTCCTGAAGGGTTCTTCACCTTTTTCCCCTTCTTTTTTTTCCCTGATCCGATGAGAGGTCAAAGGTCAGAGATGTCGTACGTGTACAGATTGTAAAGCCCTCTGAGGGGAATTTGGGATTTTGGGCTATACAAAATAAACTGAATTGAATTGAATTAATGATAATATAAGTTTAATTATGACACCACATAGAAATGTATGTTACCCAATCAGAGGCTCAGTAGGGTGGGTCTTCGCGGAATGTGGGTGGTAACAATATAATTGTCAATCGAACCTCCGTAAATAACAGACTTTGCTACTGCTGTGAAGGAGGTCATTTGGCGTGTGGATGAGAGGGCACTTCAACATTTCCAGAAAAGTCTCTTGCACACTAATTACTAATGTGCCTAATGCTGTTCACTCTACGACTGACAGACGCAACAAAACGGCCAAGCGTGGGCAGCTACATTTTCGGCGAGTCGCCATTGAAGTGTTAAATAGCCCTGGGAACTGGCTTACGGCTTTTTATCAAGACGGAAAGGAACAGGATGAATGAAGGATACGATTGGTTGTCGAATCGTTGCGTCATTGCACAGATGAAAAGAGTCGACTTTGTTATGATGTTGAAATTCAGCCGCTCTCCGAATTCAGAAACGGTCCCTTTACATGAGATGTCAAGACTTCTGTAAGGTCTGTGATGTCACAGCTATACAGTCACAGGGAGAGGTGGCGCTCCACCCCATGTTGACACACACAGCGAGGCACAGAGGAGACTGGGCTTTTTTGGGAAGGAGGGGCTTAAAGAGACAGGCGCTATAATGGAGAGTTTCAGATAGAGGGTTAATACAGGTATATTCTGACCGACGGTGTAAGAAAAATGAAGTGTTTTTTTTAACATCAAAGCATGTAAACATGTTCTAGTAAAAAAAACAAATACAACTATAAACCCTGAAAATGTGCAAAATATGTCTTCTTCAATAATGATAATCCATAAATCGAGTCATCTTTCCAGCAAAGATGCCTATCATTTACTCGTCCCACCACCTCGGCAGCGATGAAAGCAATTTGATGATCCTAGCCTTTATCGTTGTTAACAACTTTATAGTTGGGGATCCTACCCTGAAGCGTAATGTGGATATCTTGAAAGGCAACCAATTACCTTCTCAACAAACTGCATCAAGTCGACTGGAAGACTCAGGCTCAGTTTCATTACATGGCTCCATTGCTTGTCTGTTTATCACGCGTTCACTCTGGGCTCTTTACTGAACAATTCCCCCTTTTTTTCTTATCGTGGAGCTGTAGAGGCAAGAAAGATCGCACGGTACTCAATAAGGTGAGGTTAGTTACTTGTATCCCTAAAGGGGCCTTTACGGCAGTCGCTGATTCCTCTATATCGCTCACTTCAGCTGGGTTACAATATGTTCGCACTGTGCCACAGGCTTTGGTATTGAGAAGGCTGATGGGTGATGTATTGCTTACCAGAGGGTTGTGTGTGTGGTTGCATGGTTGGGTGCAAATGTGTGTGTGTGTGCTTGAGCTCCCAGCTGACATGCTACAGAGTGGGGAGCTGGTCTGAACAGGTCCCCGTGTGAATGTAAAGCCGCGGTTTACAGGAGGAAGAGGCGTGAGGCGCCTTAAAGAGGCGGGGGGCGTCTTTGGTGGCCACCTGTTGACACTGACACACACTAATCAGTCGGCAAACAAAGTCATTTAGCCGCTTTCAAAGGCGCTGCTCTGCTGGAGCGCATTGTACCAAATCTCCTGAAATAGAAACCTTTCAAGTTACCTCAGTGGTAATTTGGAAGACATCGTTAGGCTTAGAGAAAAAAAAAAGAGAGAGGAAAAAAAAGTAGTGCCAGGGAGAGCCCATCGCCACCTTTTTAACTCCCGGGATCTCTTCATTGTGCTGCTGTAGAAAGTGGCCAGTGTCATGTAAATGGCTTTTATTTTTGCCTCATCATGCTTTTTTGCTGGAAAGCCACGCGTTTCAATGGCGAGCTGCAGCGCGGCTGTCTCCCAGTGCCTCACAGCGGGCTTTGTGCTGTCACTCTCTGTCACTGGAAGGAGGGGGGAAGGGGTAGGGCAGGGTGGGGGTGGGATTCGAGGGGTGTGTGTGTCTGTGTGTGTGGGGGGTGGGGAGAGGGGGGATCCGGGGGGAACTAACAGCAAACTCAATGAACCCCCCAGGGTCTTTGGCCGTGTTCGCCACCCTCCCACCTCTTCCCACTTGCATCCTTCTTGCTTTCCTTCGTCTTCCTCGTCTCTGTTCTCCTCCCGGTCCCTTCATTCACCCTCTCTCTCTCTTTTTGGCCCTGTCACTTACAAAGCTGGACCCGAGGCCAACTGGGCCTGATCCCAGAACTGGCCTGGTCACAGCTGGCCTATGAGGGGCTTCCACAGAGGTCACCTGACACAGTGATTGAGGGTGAACAGAGAAAACAAGGGGAAAACAGCCCTTAAAAGACGGCTTTGCCCTTTTTAAGGGGGCTTTCTGCTTTCTACGTGGGCTACATGTTGTCTGTGTTTGTGTTTACAGTATGTTCTCCTTGAAATAGCATAAATGTATTTGACAAAATAATTATTAAAAACTTTCAGTCATATTTCACGACTCGGTTGTCATGGAGATGGTTCAGTTGTCATCGCGCAACCTCAGTATGGAATTTCGGTAATTTGATGCTAGAGATCGTCCTCGCCCGCCATAAGAACATCTGTGATCATGTGACCATACTAAGGTCATGTGATAACTGAACCATTCAATAGTTCAAAATATAATTCTTTGTCAACTAATTCCAACTGACTGTTATGCATTATTTTAATCTCTTATCTAAAGAGAATAAACCATTCCTTTACTGTCTCCAACAGACGATCACACGTCCTCTAACACTGGGCTGTTCTTCCTCGTCTCCCACGAGGGCAACCAGAACCTGTACGTGTCCCAGGCCAACCTGTGGCTCTACTTCCGTGTGCTGCCAGGCGGTCCTGAGAAGGGCCTTCGGAGGAAGGTGACGGTCAAGATCCATTACCAGGAGGCTGGAGCAGAGGGAGGCCCAGGAGGTGGTGTTGGTGGTGGAGGAGGGGGAACAGGCCGCTGGGCTTCGGTGGAGAAACGGGTGGATCTGAAACGAAGCGGCTGGCATACTTTCCCCCTCTCCGAGGCGGTGCGGGCTGTGTTCGGGAAAGGCAGCCGGCGCCAGGACCTCGAGGTCCACTGCGAGGGCTGCGAGACAGCTGGCGTGGCCCCAGTGCTGGTGAACCCCAGCGACCCGTCCCACCGGCCCTTCCTGGTGGTGCGCGTGCGACAGGTGGACGGAAAGCACCGCATTCGCAAGCGGGGTCTTGAGTGCGATGGCACCAGCGGGGGTCTTTGCTGCCGGCAGCAGTTTTACATAGACTTCCGCCTCATCGGCTGGAACGACTGGATCATTGCGCCGGCTGGTTACTATGGCAACTACTGCGAGGGCAGCTGCCCGGCATACATGGCGGGTGTGCCGGGCTCGGCTTCATCCTTCCATACTGCAGTGGTGAACCAGTACCGCATGAGAGGGATGAGCCCAGGCTCGGTCAACTCCTGCTGCATCCCCACCAAGCTCAGTACTATGTCCATGCTATACTTTGACGATGAATACAACATCGTAAAGAGGGATGTGCCCAACATGATCGTGGAAGAGTGCGGCTGTGCTTGAGTCCACCCTTCATTATCTCTGAACTTGGAACAGTCAGAAAGGCCTTTTGTACAAACAGGACGTTGTTGTACGGTACACATATACAATATATCTATACCTACTGTATATGCAAGCAGCACGCACACTGGTGCATCTGGTACGTCTAGCAAATGCGAGTACCAGGGCCGTGTCCCCGTGTGCGTGCGTGTGTTTGCACGTGTTCGTGCGAGTGTGTGTATTTATCAGACTGAGTGACATGCTTGCTGTCCAAGTTAAGTCCGTCGGGCGACAACTGGTCAGTGACAGGGCGAGAAGGGAACGATTATCACCAAATGATATTTTGCTCTAGTTTGCCATTTCTAGTCAAAAAATAATGGTTCATCATCTCCTCTTGAACGAAGTTAACAAGCGCTTAAGGAAAGTGACAGGATTGGCCGATGACATTATTGGCTTCCCCCCAACACTTCCAACCCCGCTCCTCCAACCCTTTTAAGTACTTTGAGCACATGACAGACTTTTGTTTTTTTAGAAAGCACTGACAATTCATCATCTTATACAACTCAGAACACCAGCACTTCCCTGCTTTGCCAACAGACACAGTCTGACTGTCCCCTCTGGTGGAATTAGACCGGCAGCTCTTAATGCCTTGCAGGATTATACCCTCCACAGAAAGGCAAAAGAAAGTCCTCCACAGAGCTGCTGTTGTCCTTCTTGACTACGGGCCTCGACCTCAACTTCCTGCCTGTCAAGACAGATGCAGGCCCAGCAACCATGACAACCAGGTGAAGGTAGATCTCATAAGTGTACTTCACTTGTGCACAGGAAAGCGACAAAAGAGACAACTGCTTCCCCTTGCCCCCGAGGCTCAGTAGACATGGGCCTGCTGGACGCGGAGACTCTAGTTTTGGCCCAGTGGGTCACCACGGTGCAGTGCAGCACCACTAGAAACAGAAATGCACACCCTGAATAGCACTTGTATAAAGAAATGCCTTCCAAGGGGTACTGAGTGTCCTGTCCTATCGCTAAATAAGTGCCACATGAGCTATGCAATGTATAGTAGCCTATACCCATACTCAATACGCTCTATTAGACTGAATTCTCTTTCCACCTGTCTCTCTCTCTCTCTTTCTCTCTCTCTTCTCCCTCTCTCTCTTCTCTCTCTCTCTCTCTCTCTCTTGTTTCTGTCCTCCACTCTTTATCAATACTTGAAATGTAATCTTTCGCTTCCTTTCCAAAGCGAATGATTGTTGTGACGTTTGCACTGAAAGGTTGCGGGATTAGTGAAACAAAAACTGCCATTGAAAAGTTATTTTTATAGAAGTAAATTTAATTTTGTTTCAAATGTATTTTGCTTAATTAATGGAACCAAAGAGGCCAATATTTTTAGCTATTGTACGAAGATGGCAAGGCCATTGAGTTACTGTGTACAATACTGTTTTTGATCATTCGCAATAGGCCTACCACTGTATCAGGGTACGATAAATGATTTCATTCCTTAGCTATATTTTCGTTCTCTGTTTTGTACAATAAGCAACACTTCGTTTTTCATCTTTAATTCTATTTTTTTTGTTTCAGTTTTCTATTTAATAAGAAAGTTATTTTTAGTTCCTGTCTAAGAATCATTTAGTCAAATAAATGTCATCTGTACAGTTTGTCAAATAAAAATGTTTTTTAAAATATTTTGTAATTTTAAATTTGAGACTTTTATTTTTCCTTCCTGGGTTGGGTGTATTGTGTTTCTGATTGAAGGTGTTTTGGGCTGCTACCTCAATAAAAAAAAAGGTGAGTCTGAAATAGTTGAGTACAGCACAGTCTCCGTCCATACCGGTTGAAACATCTCGTTTCTCAGAAGCTGCAATGGAACAGTAATTACGTACTATGATTAACAGCTCCCATGGCATCCCAAGCGGCTGCCAGCATACAGACCTTCACATACCTGCTTGATTTCTTCTTGGCTGGAGCGCCTGTTGATGTGTGTTTGCGTGTGCATGCCAGATATAATTGTGCATCGGTATCTGTACCTGTGCACGCGTGTGAGGTGGGCAACTGGCGGCGTTCCTGCGCCGCGTTTCTGTACAGTATGTTACATCACAGCGAACCCCACCCCCCTCCACCTACCCACACCCCTCTGCACTCTGCAACACAACACACTGTTACTGTTTATAAAGGTAGGTGTACAGTTGCCATCATGTCAGGATCATGTCAGCATTTGAGCATGAGACATGCCCGACCAAGTGTCTGCCTGTGCCAACAGCTACCAACGGCTACAATTCTGCGAGGCTCCATCAAAACATGTCACGTGCGCCTGTGTATAATCAGCCATGGTAATCACTCTAAATGCATCTATTAGGACGTGCCACGGAGCGCAATCAGTTATGTTTGCCCGTGGGGGAAAATAGCATGTAAAGGAGGGACAAGTGTCGATAGCTGTATCTGGATGGACGAGTGAGCAGCAGCAGCAGCACGTCTCTAAGAAAACAAACAGAGAGCCAATGAATATCACGCTGCATGTGATTGACAAGAGGCCGACAAGAAGATAAATGATCTGTCAGGGCGACCCTCGGGTTTGTTTTTCAACCCCCTCGTGGAGCCCGCACTTCTCCTAGACAAATGGGAGTCTGTGCAGAGAGATGTGTAGCTGTCTTGTCATGCTTCCCAATGTAGGCCAAAATCTCCACGGCTGGAATGTTATTGGCGTTGCAAAAGCTGCAGGCCGTTAAGCATGCTGCAGGGCCACACACTCGCGTCCACCACCCCCTTTTTGATCCATAGTCAGTGGAGTGTTGGTACGGATCCATCGCATGCGCTTTCCCAAAGTAACACTCGCAGACACTAAGGACACTAAACAAACATGTGTGCACGCACAGACACACGCGCGCTCAGAATAACGCGTGCACGGACACAAGCACGCACAGACACATACACGAACGCACGCACGACATACACCTCCACACCCCCTAGTTATCAGCTTAAACAAATACTGTCCCTCTGCCCTGCCTCGTCTAATAGCACCGCAGGTTGAGGTCGTGACAACTGCCAAGTTGACAGGGTCAACTGGTTTATCACCGCATTAGCGTTCATTCTTCCACATCAGCTCGGTGCGCGCTCCCTAATGAATTTGTAAGTATTCATCGCCCGGGGCCAGGCATTCCTCTGTTTCACTTTTTTATAAATGACAAACCAATCCACAATAGACTTTGTCAATCCATCGTGAGAAGAGCGAATCTGTGCATAAAAGAGTGTTCTGTTCATTTCTACCACCATTTCCACATCTTATATTAGGTATACCAGCTATTTAGAAGATATATATGTTTGGTTAATCACAGCTTTGTGGGTTATTGAAAACATAAACACATGTTAAATACTTAATAAATGAGACAAAATAGATGCGTTTCTGAAGAGTTAAAGGATCTCATTCTTTTCATTTCCTCTCATCAGTTAAACAAACAGAACGTCACGAGCCTTCCGTATTAGTTTCAGTGTTATAAGTAGGCTATCATTATAATACCAACATGCAGGCCTCTTATGTGGCTCAAACATGTACTGCAGATGTACTGCATAAATGTTGAATAATAAACTACAGAAGAAATCGAGAGATATATTTTCCATTTTCTTTACTGTATCTGACTATTTGTTGTTTTTTTCCCTTCGCTAAGTTCACTGAGCTAACACAACAGGTTATATTACTGCCGATTAAAGCCTGACCCTTTGTTTCAGTTTCCAGAGAGCATGTAGAGGCACTCTTATTCTAAGGATTTATGGTGTGGGCCCCCTAAGACAGGAGGCTTATTCCACCCTTGTTTACTTCTGCCTCCAACCCAAAGTGACATTTTGACCTTTGGAGCACCGTGGACTGAGGTCCCTGCAAGCTCTCTCTCTCTCACGGCGGATTACTGGAAGAGGAAAAAAGGCTTTACTACTTGAAAGCATATTTTCGAACACTAATGAGCAAAAAAACTCTATTAATCCAATCATTTTTAATTGCTGCATTCAGTATCGCTGCATTTTTCTTTCTCTCTTTTTGTGCTTTTTTTCTGGGTTGTTTTGTTTAAAAAGACAGGAAGATCAGAACAACTAATGTTGGATTTCACCAGCTAAACAATGTCTGTGATCAATACTATGATCAGGAGGATGGTGTAGCAGCGGCTTTATTATATACTCCTGGGCAATATGTGCAATTCACTAATACTCTAATACTTTAAACACAGCAGTGGATATGCTTTAAAAATCATTATTACTAGCAGTTGACAGACATATTCAAATTGATTGACACCAGACCAGACTGACTCCAGCACTGAGAAAATACCATTAACACTGCCTCTTACTGCTGTTACCAGGTCAGTAATTCTATTTTCTGTCTCCTGAATGTTGTAGCTGAGGAGGTGATGGGGTCAACATGCCACAGTGCATGGTGTGTGTGCGTGTGTATTTGTGTTAGTCCACAATGTCATAATGTCATGGTTGTTCCTCACAGATTTTGGCAAAAAACAACTGAAGCCTTGTCACTATACTCAGTCCCCCCCGAACTATGTCTCCCCATCAGCCCCTAAACCTTCCCACCTCCTCACCCCACCTTTCCACCATCCTGACCTCCTGGCCCCCAAAGTACTGAAGGCACACTCAGGGGCCACAAAGCCCTCATGTGTGTTGTCTACAGTGGCTGGGGCTAGCATAAAGGATCCCCTCCACTCGGTGGGCGTGTAATGTAATGTGGGAATGGAAGGCGGCAGTAAAGGTGGTGTCATGGTTTGAGAGTAAGGGAGCAAGATCACCATCTTTTCTCCAAACAGAATGTAAACTTACTTGATTTAAATCAGGGCTTCAACACATAAACTTATTGGACCCTGTTTTATGGTAATCCTTCCATCCATCCATCAGTCTATATGTCCATCAGTCTATATGTCCATCCATCCATCTATATGTCCATCTGTCTATATGTCCATCTGTCTATATGTCCATCCTACATCTATATGTCCATCATTCATCCCTATGTCCATCTATATGTCCATCCATCTGTCTATATGTCCATCTGTCTATATATCCATCCATCCGTCTATATGTCCATCTGTCTATATATCCATCCATCAGTCTATATATCCATCTCTCTATATGTCCATCCATCTGTCTAAATGTCCATCTGTCTATATATCCATCCATCCGTCTATATATCCATCTCTCTATATGTCCATCCATCTGTCTAAATGTCCATCTCTCTATATATCCATCCATCCGTCTATATGTCCATCCATCCATCCATCTATATGTCCATCCATCCGTCTATATGTCCATCCATCCATCCATATGTCCATCTGTCTATATGTCCATCCTACATCTATATGTCCATCATTCATCCCTATGTCCATCTATATGTCCATCCATCCGTCTATGTGTCCATCTGTCTATATGTCCATCCATCCGTCTATATGTCCATCTGTCTATATATCCATCCATCGGTCTATATGTCCATCTGTCTATATGTCCATCCATCCGTCTATATGTCCATCTGTCTATATATCCATCCATCCGTCTATATGTCCATCTGTCTATATGTCCATCCATCCGTCTATATGTCCATCTGTCTATATGTCCATCCATCCGTCTATATGTCCATCTGTCTATATTTCCATCCATCCGTCTATATGTCCATCTGTCTATATGTCCATCCATCCATCCGTCTATATGTCCATCTCTCTATATGTCCATCCATCCATCTATATGTCCATCTCTCTATACATCCATCCATCCGTCTATATGTCCATCTGTCTATATTTCCATCCATCCATCCATCCATCCGTGTATATGTCCATCCATCCATCCATCGGTCTATATGTCCATCTCTCTATATATCCATCCATCCGTCTATATGTCCATCCATCCATCTATATGTCCATCCATCCATCCATCCATATGTCCATCTATATGTCCATCCATCCATCTATATGTCTGTCCATCTGTCTATATATCCATCCATCCGTCTATATGTCCATCCATCCATCCATATGTCCATCCATCCATCCATATGTCCATCAATATGTCCATCCATCCGTCTATATTACCATCTCTCTATACATCCATCCATCCGTCTATATGTCCATCTGTCTATATATCCATCCATCCATCTATATGTCCATCTCTCTATACATCCATCCATCCGTCTATATGTCAATCTGTCTATATGTCCATCCATCCATCTATATGTCCATCCATCCATCCGTCTATATGTCCATCTCTCTATATGTCGATCCATCCGTCTATATGTCCATCTCTCTATACATCCATCCATCCGTCTATATGTCCATCTGTCTATATATCCATCCATCCGTCTATATGTCCATCTGTCTATATGTCCATCCATCCGTCTATATGTCCATCTGTCTATATTTCCATCCATCCGTCTATATGTCCATCTGTCTATATGTCCATCCATCCATCCGTCTATATGTCCATCTCTCTATATGTCCATCCATCCATCTATATGTCCATCTCTCTATACATCCATCCATCCGTCTATATGTCCATCTGTCTATATGTCCATCCATCCATCCATCCATCCGTGTATATGTCCATCCATCCATCCATCGGTCTATATGTCCATCTCTCTATATATCCATCCATCCGTCTATATGTCCATCCATCCATCTATATGTCCATCCATCCATCCATCCATATGTCCATCTATATGTCCATCCATCCATCTATATGTCTGTCCATCTGTCTATATATCCATCCATCCGTCTATATGTCCATCCATCCATCCATATGTCCATCCATCCATCCATATGTCCATCAATATGTCCATCCATCCGTCTATATTACCATCTCTCTATACATCCATCCATCCGTCTATATGTCCATCTGTCTATATATCCATCCATCCATCTATATGTCCATCTCTCTATACATCCATCCATCCGTCTATATGTCAATCTGTCTATATGTCCATCCATCCATCTATATGTCCATCCATCCATCCGTCTATATGTCCATCTCTCTATATGTCGATCCATCCGTCTATATGTCCATCTCTCTATACATCCATCCATCCGTCTATATGTCCATCTGTCTATATGTCCATCCATCCATCCACCCGTCTATATGTCCATCTCTCTATATGTCCATCCAACCGTCTATATATCCATCTCTCTATATATCCATCCATCCGTCTATATATATATCCATCCATCCATCCATCTATATGTCCATCCATCCATCCGTCTATATGTCCATCCATCCATCCATATGTCCATTTATATGTCCATCCATCCATCTATATGTCCGTCCATCCATCCATATGTCCATCTATATGTCCATTCATCCGTCTATATGTCTGTCTCTCTATACATCCATACATCCGTCTATATGTCCGTCCATCTGTCTATATGTCCATCCATCTATCTATATGTCCGTCCATCTGTCTATATGTCCATCCATCCATCCGTGTATATATCCATCCATCCATCCATCCGTCTATATATCCATCTCTCTATATGTCCATCCATCCGTGTATATGTCCATCCATCCATCCATCCATCCATCTATATGTTCATCCATCCATCCATATGTCCATCTATATGTCCATCCATCCATCAATATGTCCGTCCATCTGTCTATATATCCATCCATCCGTCTATATGTCCATCCATCCATCCATATGTCCATCAATATGTCCATCCATCCGTCTATATGTCCATCTGTCTATATGTCCATCCATCCATCTATATGTCCATCTCTCTATATATCCATCCATCCGTCTATATGTCCATCCATCCATCCATCTATATGTCCATCCATCCGTCTATATGTCCATCCATCCATCCATATGTCCATCTATATGTCCATCCATCCATCTATATGTCCGTCCATCTGTCTATATGTTCATCCATCCATCTATATGTCCATCCATCCATCTATATGTCCGGCCATCTGTCTATATATCCATCCATCCGTCTATATGTCCATCCATCCATCCATATGTCCATCAATATGTCCATCCATCTCTCTATATGTCCATCTGTCTATTTGTCCATCCATCCATCCATCCATCTATATGTCCATCCATCCGTCTATATGTCCATCCATCCATCCGTATGTCCATCTATATGTCCATCCATCCATCTATATGTCCGTCCATCTGTCTATATATCCATCCATCCGTCTATATGTCCATCTGTCTATATGTCCATCCATCCATCTATATGTCCATCCATCTGTCTATATGTCCATCCGTCTATATGTCCATCTGTCTATATGTCTATCCATCCGTCTATATGTCCATCTGTCTATATGTCCATCCATCCATCTATATGTCCATCCATCTGTCTATATGTCCATCTGTCTATATGTCCATCCATCCATCTATATGTCCATCCATCTGTCTATATGTCCATCTGTCTATATATCCATCCATCCGTCTATATGTCCATCCATCCATCCATATGTCCATCAATATGTCCATCCATCAGTCTATATGTCCATCTGTCTATATGTCCATCCATCCATCCATCTATATGTCCATCCATCCATCCATTATCACCCGCTTATCCGGGGTCGGGTCGCGGTGGCAGCAGGTTCAGCAGGCCGACCCAGGCTTCCCTCTCACCCGCAGCACTTTCCAGCTCATTCTGGGGGATCCCGAGGCGTTCCAAGGCCAGCCGGGAGATATAATCCCTCCAGCGTGTCCTCGGTCTTCCCCGGGGCCTCCTACCAGTTGGACGTGCCCGGAAAACCTCTAATGGGAGGCGTCCAGGAGGCATCCTAACTAGATGCCCGAACCACCTCAGCTGACTCCTTTCGACACGAAGGAGCAGCGACTCGACTCCAAGCTCCCCCCTGATGTCCGAGCTCCTTACCCTATCTCTAAGGCTGAGCCCGGCCACCCTACGGAGGAAGCTCATTTCGGCCGCTTGTATCCGAGATCTCGTTCTTTCGGTCACGACCCAGAGTTCGTGACCATAGGTGAGGGTTGGAACGTAGACCGACCAGTAAATGGAGAGCTTTGCCTTCCGGCTCAGCTCCCTCTTCACTAAGACGGACCGGTACAGCGCCTGTTTTACTGCTGCAGCCGCACCGATCCGCCTATCGATCTCCCGCTCCACCTTACCCTCACTCGTGAACAAGACCCCGAGATACTTGAACTCCTTCGCTTGGGGTAGGCAGTTTGCCCCCACCTGGAGGGAGCAATCCGCCGGTTTCCGGCAGAGCACCATGGCCTCAGATTTGGAGGTGCTAACTCTCATCCCTGCCGCTTCGCACTCGGCTGCAAAACGCCCCAGTGAATGCTGGAGGTCACGGTCCGAGGAGGCAAACAGGACCACATCATCCGCAAACAGCAGAGAGGCGATCCCGAGACTCCCGAACCGGATCCTCTCCGCCCCCTGGCTGCGCCTAGATATCCTGTCCATGAAGGTCACGAACAGGACCGGTGATAAAGGGCAGCCCTGGCGGAGGCCAACACCCACCGGGAACGTGTCTGACTTACTACCGAGGAGACGAACACAGCTCCTACTGCAGGCATACAGAGACCGGATGGCCCGTGCCAACGGGTCCGGCACCCCATACTCCCGCAGCACCCCCCACAAAAACCCCCGAGGGACCCGGTCGAAAGCCTTCTCCAGGTCTACAAAGCACATGTAAACTGGTTGGGCAAACTCCCAGGACCCCTCCAGTAATCTTGCGAGGGTAAAGAGCTGGTCCACTGTTCCACGACCGGGACGGAATCCGCACTGTTCGTCCTGAATCTGAGGTTCGACAAGCGGTCGGAGCCTCCTCTCCAGCACCCTGGCATAAGCTTTTCCCGGGAGGCTGAGCAGTGTGATACCACGATAGTTCGAGCACACTCTCCGGTCCCCCTTCTTGAAGATGGGAACCACCACCCCGGTCTGCCAGTCCATGGGCACTGTTCCCGACCCCCATGCGACACTGAAAAGGCGTGTCAACCAAGACAGCCCAACAATGTCCAGCGCTTTCAGCATCTCAGGGCGGATCTCATCCACCCCTGGCGCCTTGCCACCAAGGAGCTTTTTGACTACCTTAGCGACCTCTGCCAGGGATATGGGTGAATCCACCCCAAAGTCTTCCGGCGCTGCCCCCTCTCCGGGGGACATGTTGGCCGGGTTTAGGAGTTCCTCAAAGTGCTCTTTCCACCGCCCGACGATGTCCCCAGTCCGGGTCAGCAGTTCCCCCCCCCTGCTGAAAACAGCCTGGGGTAGACCCTGCTTTCCCTTCCTGAGCCGTCGGATGGTTTGCCAGAACTTCCTTGAGGCCAACCGAAAGTCCTTCTCCATGGCCTCCCCGAACTCCTCCCATGCCCGAGTTTTAGCCTCCGCGACCATCGTCGCTGCAGCCCTTTTGGCCCGCCGGTACCCGTCAGCTGCTTCAGGAGACCCCTGGGCCAGCCAGGCCCGAAAGGCCTCCTTCTTCAGTTTGACGGCCACCCTCACCCCCGGTGTCCACCACCGGGTTCTAGGGTTGCCGCCACGACAGGCACCGATGACCTTCCGGCCACAGCCCCGAGCAGCCGCGTCCACAATAGAGGCTTTGAACAAGGTCCACTCGGATTCCATGTCCCCAGCCTCCCTCGGGATTTGTGAGAAGTTCTTCCGGAGGTGGGAGTTGAAGACCTCCCGGACAGGATCCTCTGCCAGACGTTCCCAGTTCACCCTCACTACACGTTTGGGCTTGCCAGGTCTCTCTAGCCGAGTCCCCCGCCATCTGATCCAACTCACCACCAGGTGGTGATCAGTTGACAGCTCTGCTCCTCTCTTCACCCGAGTGTCCAAGACATACGGCCGCAGATCAGATGATACGATTACAAAGTCGATCATTGATCTCCGGCCTAAGGTGTTCTGGTACCAGGTACACTTATGAGCCACCTTATGTTCGAACA
The DNA here is from genome assembly GCF_009769545.1 of Cyclopterus lumpus. NCBI lineage: Eukaryota > Metazoa > Chordata > Actinopteri > Perciformes > Cyclopteridae > Cyclopterus > Cyclopterus lumpus. The sequence goes on along the minus strand of NC_046986.1, from coordinate 23,702,498 downwards.
TGGTGTTCGTTATGGACAAACTGTGGCTAGCACAGAAGTCCAACAACAAAACACCATTCGGGTTCAGATCGGGCAAGCCGTTCCTCCCAATCACGCCCCGCCAGGTTTCTCTGTCATTGCCCACGTGAGCGTTGAAGTCTCCCAGGAGAACTATGGAGTCGGCAGGCGGCGCCCTTTCCAGGACCCCTCCCACCGACTCCAAGAAGGCCGGATACTCCGAAATGCTGTTCGGTGCATAAGCACAAACAACAGTCAGAGCCTTACTCCCCGCAACCCGTAGGCGCAGGGAGGCGACCCTCTCGTTCCCCGGGGAAAACTCCAACACAGCGGCGCTCAGCCGGGGGCTCGTGAGTATCCCCACTCCCGCCCGGCGCCTCTCACCCTGGGCAACTCCAGAAAAGGACAAAGTCCAACCCTTCTCCAGGAGCTTGGTTCCAGAGCCCATGCTGTGCGTGGAGGTGAGCCCAACTATATCTAGCTGGTACCGCTCCACCTCCTGCACCAGCTCCGGCTCTTTCCCCGCTAGTGAGGTGACGTTCCACGTCCCTAGAGCTAGTCTATGCTGCCGGCGATCGGCCCGCCCAGGTCTCCCGCCTGGCCCGCCGCCCGGTCTGCATAGCACCCGACCCCGATAATTCACCCTGCGGGTGGTGGGTCCACAGGGTGACAGCTGCTCCATGTTGTTCTTTCGGGCTGAGCCCGACCGGGCCCCATGGGTGAAAGCCCGGCCACCAGACGCTCGCCGACGAGCTCCCCTCCTGGGTCTGGCTCCGGGAGGGTGCCCCGGTTTCCCTTGTCCGGGCAAGGTGGCTACAATCCGTGGGCTGCTATTCATCAGGGTTTATTGAACCGCTCTTAGTCTGGGCTCTCCCCCGAGACCTGTTTGCCTTGGGAGACCCTACCAGGGGCTGACGCCCCGGACAACATAGCTCCCAGGATCACTGAGCCACTCAAACTCCTCCACCACGTTAAGGTGGCGATTCATAGGATCTATATGTCCATCTCTCTATATATCCATCCATCCGTCTATATGTCCATCCATCCATCCATCCATCTATATGTCCATCCATCCGTCTATATGTCCATCCATCCATCCATATGTCCATCTATATGTCCATCCATCCATCTATATGCCCGTCCATCTGTCTATATATCCATCCATCCGTCTATATGTCCATCCATCCATCCATATGTCCATCAATATGTCCATCCATCCGTCTATATGTCCATCTGTCTATATGTCCATCCATCCGTCTATATGTCCATCTGTCTATATGTCCATCCATCCATCTATATGTCCATCCATCCGTCTATATGTCCATCTGTCTATATGTCCATCCATCCGTCTATATGTCCATCTGTCTATATGTCCATCCATCCATCCATATGTCCATCAATATGTCCATCCATCCGTCTATATGTCCATCTGTCTATATGTCCATCCATCCGTCTATATGTCCATCCATCTGTCTATATGTCCATCCGTCTATATGTCCATCTGTCTATATGTCCATCCATCCGTCTATATGTCCATCTGTCTATATGTCCATCCATCCATCTATATGTCCATCCATCTGTCTATATGTCCATCCGTCTATATGTCCATCTGTCTATATGTCCATCCATCCGTCTATATGTCCATCTGTCTATATGTCCATCCATCCATCCATATGTCCATCTATATGTCCATCCATCCATCTATATGTCCGTCCATCTGTCTATATATCCATCCATCCGTCTATATGTCCATCCATCCATCCATATGTCCATCAATATGTCCATCCATCCGTCTATATGTCCATCCATCTGTCTATATGTCCATCCGTCTATATGTCCATCTGTCTATATGTCCATCCATCCGTCTATATGTCCATCTGTCTATATGTCCATCCATCCGTCTATATGTCCATCTGTCTATATGTCCATCCATCCATCCATATGTCCATCAATATGTCCATCCATCCGTCTATATGTCCATCTGTCTATATGTCCATCCATCCGTCTATATGTCCATCCATCTGTCTATATGTCCATCCGTCTATATGTCCATCTGTCTATATGTCCATCCATCCGTCTATATGTCCATCTGTCTATATGTCCATCCATCCATCTATATGTCCATCCATCTGTCTATATGTCCATCCGTCTATATGTCCATCTGTCTATATGTCCATCCATCCGTCTATATGTCCATCTGTCTATATGTCCATCCATCCATCCATATGTCCATCTATATGTCCATCCATCCATCTATATGTCCGTCCATCTGTCTATATATCCATCCATCCGTCTATATGTCCATCCATCCATCCATATGTCCATCAATATGTCCATCCATCCGTCTATATGTCCATCCATCTGTCTATATGTCCATCCGTCTATATGTCCATCTGTCTATATGTCCATCCATCCGTCTATATGTCCATCTGTCTATATGTCCATCCATCCGTCTATATGTCCATCTGTCTATATGTCCATCCATCCATCCATCTATATGTCCATCCATCCATCTGTCTATACGTCCATCCATTCATCTATATGTCCATCCATCCATCTATATGTCCATCCATCCGTCTATATGTCCATCTGTCTATATGTCCATCCATCCATCCATCTATATGTCCATCCATCCATCTGTCTATACGTCCATCCATTCATCTATATGTCCATCCATCCATCTATATGTCCATCCATCTGTCTATATGCCCAGCCATAGGGCGACTGTGGCTCAGTGGTGAGCAGGGTCGTCCATCAGAGGATCGGCGGCTCTGCTAGCCCATGTTGATGTGTCCTTGGGCTGTGACTACGGTGTTTGAATGTTAGTTAGTCCTGATGGGGCAGGTGGAACCTTACTTTTCACTACTGAATAGTTCATTTAATAAAATCTCACAAAATCGTTGAAAAGGCTCATTGAGATGTTCCCATAGCCAAAAGATAGAACATTAGCAGAGAATGCACCAACTCCTCTCATTTGAGATGCTGGAGCCAGAGAATTAATGGTATTTGTATTTGGTCAACTGATCAATCAATTAAACAACTCATGACGAAATAATAATTGTAATTTTAAAAAAAGAACCCTAAACATCTTCACATTGGTTGAGCATTATTTAGTGCAGCCCAAATGTGTAGGAACTGCTCCAAACATGCTTTGTGTTCACACAACATGTGGCTCTTTAATTAGCACCCCCCTCAGCCTCTGTCTACCCATGCTCCCACCTCTATTCCACATTATTCATGGCTTCGGACATTTTGCCCCCCCCCCCCCCCCCTCCCCTCCGGACCTGTTGACCAGCTAAATTTAGCTCACTGATAGTATTTCGGACTGATGAGGGAATGTTTTTGTTGTTGTTTACCTGTAAAAGGGAAAGGAATCCTGGTGACTAATGTCCTGTGTGCTGTCGGGAGTTAAACGTAGAACCAGTATGTAAACAGTCTGGCTTTTGTTACTGAGGAGCATAGTTCCTGTTCCAAGTTACATATGCGATAGTCTGCTAACTGATAGGCTGGCAGTGTGTGTGTGAATAAATTCACAGATTCAGACGAACACTGATACCTTTGTGACAAACACAAGGCACAAGGAAGAAAATATTTATCACCCAACGTCTGTGTGCGTGCGTGCGTGCGTGCGTGTGTGTCAGAGGGGAAATTCCAACCAGGGGGATATAAGGTGTGGCTGAGGATCATCTCTGACCACTTTAAAGCGGGGCCGTCATCAGCGTTCCTGTATGACTCGGCTCCAGCTGCATTTCTCTCTGAGGGCTCATTATTCTGGCAGGTGCCCTATTGTCCCGTCTTTGCGGGCCTTTTCAAGAGCATACCAAAAACACAACACCAAAAAAATGCAGGGAGGAGGGGAGGAAGGATGGGGGTGGAGGTCTGAGTCTGAAGAAGAAGACCCAGAAAAACTGAGGCATCAAAAGAAGAGGAGAACCTTTGTTTGGAGATATCTGAAGAAGAAGAATGGTGGTTAGAGCGCTGGGACATAAAGGAGACAGATTCAGACCCACTGATGTGAGGGACAACAATGAAAACATGACGGGACAAACTATCAGCAGTTTGTGTCCCCAAGTTGGCCTCAACTTGACTTTTTGCTTTTCTTTCTGGTTCATTTGGGATGAATTTCACCTCGTAGTGTGAGAGGGTATTGGTTGCAGAAATGATTATGTTGTCAGGGCAGTAACATCCCCTGCTGTGTGAGAGACTGTGCGTGTCTGTATGCATGACCTCATGGGAAAGTCCTTTTGGTTTGGAATAATTACAACTAAAGAGCTGTTGACATATGTTTCAAGAACAACTGATGCTGTTGAGTTTGTATGTGCCAATTTAAAGACCTATACAATTCAATTCAATTCAGTTTATTTTGTATAGCCCAATATCACAAATTACAAATTATCCTCAGAGGGCTTTACAATCTGTACACATACAACATCCCTGTCCCAGGACCTCACATCGAATCAGGACACTCCACAAGAAATACAGACAGTATGTGTGTTGCTGTGTGTCACATACAGGAGCTACGTGCCACTGCACAAAATAGAGCCACTAGCCAACACAAATTTCTTCTAGTTAAAATGTTTTGAGAAAAGTTTGTATTACAATACATATTATATTATATCAATAATAATTGTCACAAAAGTAAAGTTGTCATTTCACAGAAAAACTGTATATTAAAAAAGTTGTAATAATTTAAGATATAGCAATTGATTTTATAGAAAAGCAGTTATAATAATTTAAGAAAAAGACATAGTGTCATAAATAAAGTCATAGATTTGAATAAAGAATGGTTATATTTTAAGAATAAAGTAAAAATGTTTGCATGGTGTAGAAACCTCAGTACATTGCAACTCATGGAAATGCTGCAAAGGTGAGAAGACACAACCAAATACAGAAACATAGATGAATATATATCAGACAAATGTTGTAATACCCTATAAACATGGTGGAATCTTTTAAGAAAGGTTGTGATTTTGTGTAAAGAAAGTAGCAATATTCTAGGAGAAGTAGTTGGTAAATTGATGAATAAAGTTATAATTTAGAAGAAAAAAACCCATTAAGAAATAAGTTGTGATTTTTTAGAAGAAAGTTGAACTATTTTATTGAAATATTGCAACTTTTTAATGAACATTTTCTGTACAATTGCAACTTTTATCTCAAATCAAAACTTTATTCCCCAAATATTATGGAATCCTTTTCTTAATATTGCAACCTTTCTAAAAATCTCAGATTGTTCTTCCTCTTCCAGTGGCCCTGCTATAGTGCATGCAATCTCAAAGGACTGGGGTTAAGTTTAAGGGTACTGATTGAGTTATTAAAAAAGGAGATGAAAGTATATATGTATACCACCTATAGACGTAACACTGAAGGACCTCAGGTTCAAACAGCCTCCCTGTCGGAGTGAAGGGAAACAATGCTCCACTCTTCTAAAAAACATGCTTGGCGCCAGCTGCCAACGGAGATAAAACTGAGAGGTGAAGAAGAAACAAAAAAACGAAAACAACAAATCCCTCGTATCTCCGGGTGATAAACATTGACAGAGGAACGTTTTCTTTTTGCCTGCTATCAGATGGGGCAAGTTCACATCGCGTCACAGGCATTGGATGTACTGACATTCCTCTTGATTTAGCTGTCTTGTGTGCGAGCCACTGCGGAGGGCACAAAGTCAAAAACATCAGAGGCAAAGCGACTCGGATGGGTTGGGGTGTGGGGTCTCTCTGGGCGTGGATGCTCGGCTTGAGCTTGTGGATATCGCTCGGATCAAAATTCATTTTGCGGCGCCTTGGCTCAAGATCAGGGTGAGTGAGTGTGCCACACACAGTCTTTGATTGTCTGTGGTGGCTCAGATGATGCAGAAGAGGAGATACCATCTGAAGTTACCCACCCTCCAAAGGACTTTTTTTCCCCTGCACTTTTTTTTTTTCATCTCAAATTACAGCGGTGGAATCGGATCCCTGGCCGTGCTGTACCTCTGTGGTGAGCCCAGATTACACACAACAAAGGCATCTGTTGTACCAGGCATTCATTGTGAGCAATTTAACGTCTCCTAAATACTTTTATTGTTGACTCTTTCAGGTGCATTCTGAACATTCCTTGTGGCCTTGCCAGGAAGCAGCATAGGTGACTGTCAAAGACGAAAAAAAGATTATTGCTTATGAGGATAACACGAGAGGAGACAAGGGCTGCGAAAGAAGAACTGCTTATCGTGTCTCTCGACCTGCAACACTTGCAGAACACTGCAACAAATCTGCTACTCATTTCAGCTTCGAGAAGAACTATGTGTGAAATCACTTAGCAAATCGACACTATGCTGGAACAAGAGCATGCAGGCACGGCCTAATTACACACAAACTATAGCCAACCTCATAATGCGGTATTATGAGTCATGGGGTTTTATTCCACCATAGCAGACAATCACAATGACGACGAGGCAGGGGCCAAGGGCCTGGGCCCTAAAATAGGTACCACCTCCAGGGTGTGTTATTTAAAAATAAAATAAATGTTGAGACACCATAACAGCCGCTTGTAGGCCTGCAGACTGAGGTAATGCCCTGTGAGAGATTCCTGATGCCTTACCTCATGCCTGTCTGACTGAGAAACGCCTCAGTTATCTCAGCCACTTCCTTCTCTTGACCACATGCATATCAGCTGAGGTAAGGATGGAGTGGCCTGGTTCTGGAGCAGCAAGCCTGCTGTAGTGACCTGATTAGATTGGGCCTCTAGTGTCAGGTAACACATGGGATGAACTGGATCACATGGACAGTCAACATTCTATTTTCAAGTTTATTTTATATAGCCCAAAATCACAAGTTACAAATTCCCCTCAGAGGGCTTTACAGTCTGTACACATACTACATCCCTGACCTTTGACCTCACATTGGATCAGGAATAACTCCCCACAAAAAGATTTTAAAAGAATGTTTGTGTTAAATCACTGTCAGCTATTTTCTTTTTTTATTATAGTTTTTTTTAACTATGTACTGGCTCTGTGGCAGTCTGAGATAATTTTGAATGAAAAGTACATTACAAATCAAATGCATTCTCATTATTATTAATAATAAATTGCTCACTTGGTCGTTATCTCAAAATATTGGATAGGTTAGCATATCAGGTCATATCTCTCTCAGTTTTTCAAACAGATGGATTGCATTTGGCTTTGGTTTGACAACACGTATCGCATCCTCAACTCTTCGTGATTTGTTTATCACATAGTTAAAATCATCAGAAATACTTTCCTCTTGAGTGTTGACTTGAGTGGGGCTCACACCCAAAGGTCTGGTTCCTGAATCGCACCTATGATATATATATATATATATATATATATATATATATATATATATATATATATATATATATATATATATATATATGACATACTGTAGATGTAAACATAAACTGTTTACATCTTCAAACAGGTCAGCAAAACTTAAACAGTCTGACAAAGTCATCAACAAAAGTAATGTGGATTTGATTATTGGTCATATAGTTGCCTCCACCCATGTGATGTTAGCCAATTATTTACTCTTTGTGATATGATAAACCGTAAATGTCTGCAATCCAACCACCCTGTGAAATACCGGCTTCCTTCGACACATTATTTCAACATTTGAAATAGTCTTTTTCGACAGAAAGTATCTTTTGTGATTTGCTTCATCTTGCCGTTGTACTAACTTCCGTTCCTTGTGCTCAGGATTCCCGTACCGACCCTGGAGCCACCGCCTCTCACAGCTCCCTACCTGCATTTGATTCCTGCCCTACGAATCACCAGCTGTCTTCCTAATAAAACCCATTCCTACACCTACACCTTCCGCCTCCGTATCCGCTCTTGAGTCCTGCTGAAACTAAACCGTAACAACCAGTTCACCGGTCACACTTTCCTGGTTCCAGAAATGAACTGCTCCAGAGTTTACTGGACAGCAGTCTCAGATTACCCTTCCAAGGCGGACTCGAGAGCAGTTGTTTGGCCAGCACCAGAGTTTGAGTCTGGAGTTCACATCAAACCAACCCCACCACGGGAGTTAATGCTTCAGAGTTCGGTGCAACTGGTCTTTGTGTCAACACACCCTCAGAACCAAAACAGAGAGGGCCAAGTGCTCCATCTTATCAACGCTGAAGACCTTCATTTTCTACTTTTTTTTAATGCCTATTGTCTTTCATCTCCCCTTTTTGTATTCCTGCCCCTCCATTTCAGCCTCCCTCCTTATGTCCTACAGCAGGGGTCCCTAACAGGCAGACCGCGGTCCAGGTCCGGACCCAGACGCCGTTGTCTCTGGACCCTGGACCCTTAACCGAAAACTGATAGATAATTGAGAATAATATTTTAATGGATCACTTCTATTTAACCGGCGCAGCTTTTCTAGCCTTTACGGCTCTCGTTCATGGGTCCAAACACCGACCAATTACACGCGTTGAATATGATCTCACGTGATCCTACTCGGCCAATCACATATGTGTATTCCATTAAGCCCGCCCTTGACTCGAGTGCCATATTCACACACAAGGGAGTGACAGGAGAGACCTGATAGATGGAAAAAGGTATCTGAGTCAGAGAATATAATATCTTGGCTCTTTTAATTGACATCACTTAACGCCTGAATGAAATAAAATTAAAGCTGCAAGACAATTCAATTAAATAATTTTTTCTTTTAAATCCAGCCTTTATTTTACTTGAAATAAGAGAAGATAATGTATTAATTATTAGAGTATGTATCATTTGTAATTAATACAGTTAAATTGGAAATCTGTAATAATAAATATTGTTTAGATGTTATTCAATTGAACTCTCTTTATTTAATTGTTGCCTCCATACGAACGTTAATACAACTGTTGGCTACTTCAACACAAAATCATAGAGCACACATTTGACATTATTGTGATGTTCCGGACCTTTGCATGAGGAAATCCTCTCTAAATGGACCTCACTGAATCTTAGTTGAATACCCCAGTCCTACAGGGTCCCTTCCTGTCCCTTATTGTTCTCTTGTTTCCCCTGTTCTGTTTTTGGGGTGTGTTTCGTTTGAGCTAGCAGGGCCAGAAGGATTATCAGCAATGAGTAATAGGGTTCTTGCCGGGACAGACCCAGATGCTTTGCATGCTTTCCCAACACCAGAGGGATCATTGGTAACTGTAGCTCTATCTGGGTTGGCTTCATTGACAATCCCTCCAATAACAGGGAAGGGTTGTGTTTAAATCCAACCAAGCGTTTGTAAAGCCATGGGGATTTAACAGAAAATCCACACAAAGGGTATCATTAACATATTAAGCACCCGCAGTAAGTTAACACCCTTGCAAATCACCTGTTTGTGGACCTGTTAGGAATGCACTGTCTTGGTACAGAGGGTTTCCTATCAGTCTCAGCAGAACATTGGCGTCTCATTATGAAGGTAGACATGTGTCTTTATTACGCAAACAAAAAAAGATGTTTTGAGAGCAACTTTCTCCTTTGTAAGTAAATTAATTGTTAGTTTTGCTTAAGAAACTGGAATTTGTTGCTGCAAATCAAAAATCTTTGCTCTCAAAATAAAAACTACGAATTGAGTTTGGACATAGTGTTGACATGCAGCCCCACTTTCTGCGTGCATGTAACCACAGCGCATGCCCCGCCCACTACGTCCAAAGTCAATTTCGTAGCTTATAAAAAAAAAGATTTTTTATATGCAGCAACAAATCCTAGTTTCATAAGCAAAACTAACAATGAATTTACATACAAACGAGAAATTTGCTCTCAAAACATCTTTTTTTGTTTGCGTAATAAAGACACATATCTATCTTCATATCCAATCCGCTGTTAAGTGTGACTTGAACATGAACAGATTGATTCATCGTGCTGTCACTCAGCATATCAATAGCCTTAGTCTAGTATGTTATTATGGCGAGTTAATTGACATGTTACATCAAAGTTTGGGTGTCCCCTATTCTAACTAATGGGAAATGAGGCTTTAAAGAAACCACTTCATAGCTGTTTGTGCTATTTATTGGTTATGATGCTTTATCCACATTATAGACGTTGACCCATGACCCCATGATGTCAGAAAGGTTAGTTAAATTACTTTGACTCAAATTGGTTGTTTCACTTCAGTTCATTTTTTCCTTTTTTAGATATTGGTTACGTGAAGGGATGGAAACAAGTCTCCTGTCTGTCTGACCAAGTCTCAAATAGTAAAGTACAGGTCATGTCCCAAGTCATCCGTGCTTGAAGACATCCAAGTCAAGTCTCAGGTCAATATTTTGTATATATCTATATACAAACCATTGTGTGTGTGAATGAGTAAGTCCATGTGCAGGTGCTCCACCTCATCGCTGGGAGCAGCTGGATGGGGCAAGGTCTCAGACATTTGTCTGGCTGCACACACACACACACACACACACGCACACACACACAGACAGAGTGTATGAGGTTGCAATGTGGAAAGCAGAGAGGAAAGGGAGAGGTTTGAAACAATTAGACCCATGCTGACAACTCACAGACAGTCATTTCATAACTCATACGTGTGGGAGGTCGGCTGGAAGGCAAGGCCATATGGGAAGCAGCCCTTATAAGGTTATACTATGAGACACACACAGGACTGACACACGCCTGGCACAAGACACAGGTGTGCCCTGTTTGGCGGATGTTCTGAACCCAGACAGCTGTGGCTAATCACACCTGTAGGAAGCACTGGTAACAGCGTCAACAATGGTTTTCCATCACACATGCGAGCTGATTTCACACACTCTAATAACCCACTGACTGTAATTTTCCGAGAATAGTGGAACACTTTGGGTGGTCAGAATAGGCACATCTTTTGCAATTATGGTCAAACCACCAACTTAAATTCCTATTCCGGTAAAATAAATAATTTGTCCTTACCCAACAGATAAATGATGAATCAATAAGCAGGGAGGGTGTTAGGTGTATATGAGGACCAGGATTCATGCTACTCTGTCGGCCATAAATGAGCCGTACATTACTTTTACATGACTTTGATGTCCTGACATTATCACATAGTAACTGATACATTTACCTTCTAGCCTTTTCTAAAAGCCAAAATGCAGCAACACCTTAAGAAAAAGGAGAAAAAGCAGAGCGGTAAACCAACATGAACGAGAAATTGATCTGCTGTAAATCAAAACATGAGGAAAAAATCCATCCCTACACACCCATAGCATGTGTCTTTACGCATGGCTTCTAATGGCAATTCACGAGTGGCGTTCCATTTCATAGGAACGCCACTCGCCACCCCTTTTGTTCAAGGGACCACTCAAACCGAGGCTGGCTCGGAAACAAGGGGAAGGGATACCCGGGCGAAGCCTAACTTCTGTGTGTGTATGCAGTCGGAATGCATGTAAGCAGCAGGGCTTGTTTGTGCCTCGCAGTGGGGTGCACTAAAAGGCCTCCGAGTTTTTGAAGGGTAGCATTATGTTTCCTCAGAAGCTGTGTTTTCTTAGCCGGGCATGTATTAGCCGGAGAGGTCAGCAATCAGCCCGGGGAATAAGCCTGTGTATGTCTGAGCCACCGGAAGATTATCTTGACATTCTTGTTGCTGCAGGGAAAGGACAGGCCTCACACCTGATTTATACTACTCAACACAGATGTAGCAACCAGGTAGGGAAGAAGGTGAAGAATGGGAGGGAGGGATGCAAGGAGGCATGACAGGGACAGAGGTGGAGGGTGGCGGAGCTCTGAAGCTAGCCGCTACATGTCGCAGCACGTCCATCATGGGTACATTACAGACAACATCTGCCATTTAGAGGTGGAGGGCCCCTGTGCAGCGGCTTATCCACTGGTATGAGTGACTTTGTCAGTCAAGGAGGCAAGCATAGGCAGACTGTACGGCGCATTATCAGTAAGGGGCTTACACAAACCTGTGGTGGAGGGAATGGGAATCCCGTTGTGAGGCTTATAATGACCCCCTTCTATTCTCTGATCCTCCTACAGCTTGTTTTAATGTGTGTTTTTAAAATGTCCTGCAAGTCACTCTTTAAAGCCATACACTTAAGAGACCTTTTAGATAAGGTTGTCAAGGTCCGCTCCTCAGAAAAGTCCACTGCCACATCTTGTAAAAAGTGAGCAGAGAGAGTAACATGTCCTGACACCCTTGGCTTTAAAGGAGCTGGTGGAGAATGTGGCGAATGCCAAGTTTGTGTTGTGTCCTTAAAGACTGTGTGCTTTAACTTTCCTGGCCAGAAGCTTCTCAAAGTTACTGGGCTTAAGATTGCCAAGCCTGATGTCTGGGCCTGAATCCTGTTGTCCTTCCACACTGGAATGTCAGACTGGATGTGATATACAATGCATACTATTGTCCTTTTTTGGACATAAACTGATTTGTGTTGAGTCCTTTTCAACGTGTATCAAAAGAGACAATGTTGACACAATGTTTATGAATTGTTGCTTAATTCAACTAATCAAGTGAAACAAAATGGCAACTCAGTCCCCCCGGACAGAAGGAGCTTTGATTTTAAATGGATTTACAAATCAGTTGAAACACTTGAGCTTTGATGTTAAATCGTGATTCATCAAGTTAACTTAAAAGGATTTGTCCCAGCGGTTTTCAGCAGGGCTCATTTATCGCAGCTCTCCTTCTTTGAAACAGAATTTTTGGACTCTGACAATCGAGCAAATTTGATTCTTGGAGCCATTGTGCAGCGAAGACAGACCTGATGCTCAGAGTGTGAATCTCTTGGAATAAACTCAAACATACAAATCCATGTGACCTGAGCAGGACCGGCTGCCGCAGAGGAAGTGAAACCATTAAAGGTGTCTCCTGTAATCTGTGCCGTGGCTGGTCTCATTAGAAGAAGCCAGCTGGTTAAAGTCAACGGACCGGGACAGGGAAATGTTGTGTTGACACAAACCAGCTTCAGCCTCCGACCACGATGTCATGTTGATTTTTTTCTTCTTAATCTGCACGAAAAATCCGACATAATGTGGTCCTGATATGGGTTCATGTTGTCCCCTTACCTCAAGACCAAACAGTATGAGCAGCAGTTGGGATCAGATCTGCCCTTGGTGGCTCATTGGAATTGAACTTTTACCTCTACAGATGATCCAAGTCAATAGGATTCTTAAGGGTTTTCTACACGTTTATGAGTTTATCATCACACTTCTGTGCTCTGATTAGTCATTTCCTCCAGAAATGTTGAATCATTACTATAATTTGAACCTACAGCCACAGATCCATGATAAACAAAGACAAAATACATTGTCATCTCCTTCTGAAATGAGCAACAGTCTCCAGAGAGAATATTGCAGTGTCTTTGAGCAAGACACTGCACCCCCAGCCACTCTTGATGAGCAGGTTGGCACCTTGCATGGCAGCCTCTGCCATCAGTGTGTGTGAATGGGTGAATGTTGGCATGTGCTGTAAAGTGCATTATGAATGCAGTCCATTTACCATAGTTAAGTTTGCTCACCTTGAGTATGGCTAAATATGCACAACTCATTATTATTCTATTAACCATGGATCAAGGTGTTCCACTTGGTAACCCTAACTCCCCAATAATGATCTTTTAGCTTATTTTTGGGGTTTCTCAACTGTTTATGAAAAGTAGTTCTGATAAACCCACCGGCACTTTAGTGACTAGCTGGTAACTGAAGAGAGTTGGTGGAGACCAAAACAAAGGCAACTAATAAATTGATTGAAGCAGGTTTAGGGTCAGTCAACGGTTACTGCCATGGTTTGAAGAAGGCAAGGGAAATATTGGGTTCTTTAAAAAAACATTTGTGGTCACGCTTAATAAACCAAATTGACAGTTGGGAGGAAATGGATAGCAGCCTTCCATGACAAGCTTACACTTTTTTTCGGATCCAACCATCAGACTAATCTCCACCAAGTGGTTTGGCAGCATTGCAACAACGTCACAACCTTTCATCCTTTGCCGCTTCATGCCCATTCAACTGTTGAGGGAAACAAAGGCCATTCTACCAAACAAATAGCTGATTCTGTCCCTTTTAGATGTAAGAACAGTTTCCATTCAAGATGGATTTGTTTCAGATATCTCCCCATGTAATTGATGCTGTCTCAAACTGGACTACTGTAGACCTTGTCATGAAATAAAATTGTACTCAAGTAATATTACCGTGATTACAACGATGTGTTAAAACAGCAATCGTGGCTTAGTTATATAATATACCCCGTCCTTTAAATTTGAGTTTAGCGTACGGGCCCTGACTGCTGCAGGACACTAGAAGGTTTCCTGGCAGTGTGTGTATGTGTGTGTTTGTGTGTGGTCATCTGGACATAGAAAACAGCTCTATTGTCTCCATTCAAAGGTGAGGGGGACGGGGACCTGAAAAGCACCTCTCATCCAAACCCTTCCTTCTAATGGCTACACTTGACATGCAGGGGACAATTCCCTAGGCAAAGAGTGAAAAGGTGCTGGCCAGCTGAGCGGGGCTCTTAGCAAAAAGGAAGGAGAGGCAGAGAGAGAGAGACGCCTGAGAGGGGAATGGTGAAAGAAAGAGAGGGATATATGGAGAAGTTGAAGAAGGTTTGAGATTCAAATTCATAGGAATAACCTGAGAGGAATTTGGTTTGTTTTGTCGCTACATTATTCCTGTGAACAAACTCACCTTGTGGTGTTTGGTAAAATAAAGTGTGAGTAGGGGCCATTAGGAGGGCCTGGGATTTTTAAAAGCATATACTCTAGAGCCCGGGGCATGCTATGAGAGGAATACCAAGCTCTGTGAACAATGAGGAGAGGGCCGAGTCACGCCTGCCCACCAGCCTTTCACCGCACTGGCCACTCTCAAAGGGCAACCACCAACACTGCACTGCAAGCTGCTGCTCGCTGTCTCTCCGTCTTTCTCGCTCCCCAACAATTCAAGCTACGATACGCAACTCTTGACGCGTTGAGAAAAAAAAGGTATTTATCCATATTTATATATATATATATATATATATATATATATATATATATATATATATATATATATATATATATATAAGGTATTTATCCATATTATTTAAATAAATAAATATATATATATATATATATATATATATATATATATTTACGCTCCTAATTAGCTGAGTGAAATTACTTTCCATTCTCCCAGTGTATTGAAAACTCTCTTCAGCTTACTTGTTCATTCTCTTCCTCTTTTCCCTGTATTCGAAACCAAAGACAGCATCTCTTTAAATGTCCTCAAGCCCATGCTGCTTCGAATGATAAGAGACACCGCAGACCAGTACAAAGAGCTCATATTTATATACAACCCTCTTTATCTCAGCTATGGGCTTGTTTTGTTTTTTTCATTTGTGGTTAACTCCTCAAAGCCTCCGTCAAGATCCAAGGCTTGTACAGCTTGTACTTAATGAGTGTAATTTCCAACATTAAAAGCTTATGGGTTGCCACTGCAATAATAAAAAGCGTGCTTTGTCAGTCAAGCCTTTTGATCTTGACACTTTTAAAAAACAGTCCCCTAGGATGTTGACAATGAAGCCAATTGACAGGCCTGTTTGTAGGCCGCGGAAGAAGATTATTGCTCTTTGTAGACATGACCCCATTCGTCTTTTCAAGAGGTTTGAGTCGTCTTAGAGGAATTTGGCGATGTAAATTTCTCTCCGTGTTTCAAGATGAAAAGGAACAGGCTTTTAAGAGTAAAGCCACACAAAATAATATGGCTTCTTTGCTGTGATGTGATAAAATGGAAATGTGGAACTAAGGCACAAATGTCATATACATTTCACAAGCACTGATGAAGCTCTAAAAGAAGCACGATTTGTAACCCGTTGGATCTGCATTCTCAAGATTTAGGAGTTGACGAATTGTGCAATTGTAATTGTTTTTTAGCACAGAGTCAACACGTCTCCTCTGGCCCGGCACGAGGAGACGAGCAGCATTTGTGAAGCCTTCAGCGCGGAATTTCTGGACTCAACTCAGCAGCTGTCATTTTGCTCATTGACATTATGCATGCTCGATATTTGCCATGCTGTTCTTCAAATCTCCTCGGGGGTAATTTGGGGCACAATAAAGCACTCTAGTGGGTAACAGAGCTCTCTTTGTGGCACAGGCCCCCTGGGGGCCGCTAATCTCTGCCAAGGAAAACAATGGACCACTGCTGCACCAGGGCCCGCTCCTGTCAGTCATGCATCAGGTTCAAACGCACGCAACACACACACACACACACATCCTTGTCCTGACAACCACAAGAACCGAGCACCTGGCTCACAATCGAACACTTTGGCAAATATTTAAGACTTTGCTCACAAAAAACAGCAACAGTTATGATCATATATTTAGTACCTACTACTACGTGCAAACAGAGGGCGTGTCCCTGTCAGATCAAATCAAGCATCATGCTTGTTACACAGCGATTCATATTGTTGACACATCAGCTTGCAAACCTGCAACTGGCACAGCTTTAAGAGCATCAATCATCCAGACAACAAATGATTTAGAGTAAGAAGCTAATGAGTCAGGGATAGAGCAAATCAACAGCAGGCTACAGCAGCTGAGTAATGACAGAGACACACATTCCTAACCTGTGACCCGAGTTATCATTTCCTACACTCGGGTTCCTCCAAGCTTTCATTTATTCACGCTAAATGGACTTTCTCTACCTTAGTGGAAAAAGTTCTTTACATTTAGCCTCTAGTTTATCAATCACACATCAATTCAATGTCTTGCTCAAGGACACATGGACAGGAGGAGCCTGGGACCTAACTGCCAACCATCACAGCAATATGTGAAATGACCACAACCTCTGTTAAAATGATGTGCCTGAAGGTAAGTTCAGGCAAGAAATCTAAATATTTTCGGTAAAACAATGTAACTTTAGATTGCAGAAACAAAAGTACATCATTAGATGAAACGATTTAATGTTAGGTTAAGGCAACACAACTAAGTTGTTAAGGTTAAACAATTAAACATCAAGTTTAGGCAAAAGCAATGCTTGGTTAGGAAAGAAATTATCATGGTTTGGGTTAAAGGAACAACGTTTGTTACGTAACTTCTTACGTAGATAAAACGATCTGTTCCGGTTGGAAGAATTGCATTCCTCCCTATGTGGACCTTGATCTTCAAGTGTGTCTGGATAAAACATTACGTTTTGTTGTACCCATCCACCTTCATGCTGCCCACCCTGTGGGGCTTTGTGGTCTTTACTTCCTTGTTCATCACTATGTGCAAAACGTAAGCAAGGACTTCGTGGGATGCCTATAAATTACGGTGCCTTATTTTATATCTATGAGGGCTGCCTGACACACAACATGTACTGGCCCAAAAAACTATGTAGCAAGGAATCTGTCTGCTTATATCTTCGTATGTATGTCCTTTGCACATCCTAGGAATTGTTCATACGATCTACTTCAGACGTGAGGTGTGGAAGTAGGTGCAGTTGGGTTGAAAATGAATAAACTTTTAATAAATAAGCAATCGCGCTCTATGCGGCAATTCAGGTTGGGCTTCATTTCTCTGCGGACTGAGTTGAGCATGTCGTCCATAGCGGGCCGCATCTCATTGAGTGCAGTTCCGTGTCGCTGCTGTATGTTAGATGTATACGATTCAACCTAACTTCCCTGAGAGAGAGATGAATGTTTCTGTTTGGAAGGCTTGGCTGTTCAGACCGAGCCGATTGCACGGCACCAGGAAGTGCTGCTTGGAAAATAACACATGCACCAAACGTGCTCCAAACAGCCACACCCCGAAGGGCACTGCCCTAGTTATTATAAATTCCTCAATTCTTTCATTTAAATTAATGGGGTTTCCATTTGGGAAAATGGCAACCAGTTTTTGATGCATGCCAAACTGTGATGACAGGGTTAGTAATCATTTTACTGTTGCATGCATGTGACTGCTTGGTTTCTCGCTGACTTTCAGTCTGACTTCCTTTAGCACTGTTGCTTCACTCCCAGATCTCGGCGACAGACTTTTTTTTTCACATCGAACCTTCTAATTTAGTATGGCAAGAAAAAAAAGGTGCAATTAATAACTTTAATAATGTCAGTCCCAGTCGGCACGCACAACACCAGGACCTCCCCAAAGTGGAATGCAGCCATCATGATGTTATTCAACATCTTCTTTTGTCAAATGTTCTCTGTGAAAAAGGGATATTAATTGTTGTTCTGTCATCAACCAGAGTGATGATTAAAACCAAGCAAATATGACTTTTTAAACTATCTTTGCACAAGACCATAGTTCTTGCTGCGTGTGAATTGCAAAAGAATACACACATTTTATAACATGAGTCATGACTGAAAACCTATTTAAAAACCTCTGAGTTACAGTAATGACAGATTGAAAAATATAACTATCCATTACAGTCATTTTTACCAGCCAATGACAATGTAGTGAGTTGAATTACTACAGGAACTAAAGCTACTAATCTACATGTCATCTTTGCATCTAACCAAGCTCTGTTCTTTATTGGTTAACCACATGTGCTAGAATGACCAAACCACATGTGAGGGATTGTATCAATAAGAACAGGTCATCAATCAAGCGCGAGCTCTCAACTTTGTGTTTGCTGAGGTTTCCCTGCCTTCAAATGAAAGGCGGGATCACTGCCTGTTGAGCCAGTGACGGCATGAACAACATCAGAGCTTTCTCTGTCAAGCCCGGGAGCTGATGAGCAGCCAACTGTGAATTTCGACACCACACGCTACAACTAATATTTAGACCCATTTTTTGGACTCATTTCAGAAATAAACCTTCCAGGCGGAGAAGCAAATTAGGTTATTTTGTATTTCCATGCAAGCTTTGTTTTCATATCTTTTTCGAAATCCAAGCTGATAGAAATGAAAATGAAAATCAGCTTGAGGACGAGAGGACGGCTGAGGAAGGTAGAAGGAGGGAGACAGTTGCAAATGAGGGGAGAGAAGGAAACAACACTGTGTGTTAAAGCCTTATACCCCCCTGACCCCCCTTAAAAAGCTCATACCCACATCCTCTCCATCCCTTGCTATTCTAGTACTAACGCAGAGCTCTGAAGTGTAGTGCCAATGTTTGTGTATGGAGGACCCAGCTCGGGGGCGAGATAATAACCTATCCTCACTACCCACATCTAACACACACTTTAGACCCTCGTATGTGTTGTCAACGAACATTCAATGGAAGGGATTAAACCCCTCTTTCATCCCCTTGTTACAGGTTTTGTGTAGATTCCACGGGTCGTCAGATCCAGCTGGGAGTCTTCACTTTGCCCACAACGCCTCCCTGTGTTGTGACACAGGCAAAGTACTGCCTGAGAAATCAAAACGTCCAGCTACTTTGAAGATCAGCGGCTATTATTCCTCAAGTACCCTCATTGTTCTACGCTTGAATTAGTGCACCTGAATCCACTAATCGATGGTTGTTAGTTCTGTGTGCACATGAATGGCATGTGAGGGCCGTTAAGTGATGTGTGCGTGCTTCACGAGGAATGGCTGCCTGTGCTTCAGTGGACCCGGATGCCTGTCTGAAGTTGTGCGTCCATCATGAGCTCATTTGCAAGCATCCCTTCTCACTCATTGTCCAACATTGTCCAGTTTAGAAGAACCTGAGGAGAAAGACGTATGTATTATACTTGAGGACTAGTATAGTTTTCTTTGAATGGACTTGAATGGGTAGCTGCCAGGAGAAATTATGAATTCTAAAGAACAGAAAAGACTTAGAACTACCACTAATGCGTGCACCATTCAAGAAGTATGTGGCTGATCAACTGGATACATATTATTAACTGTCCTTGAGATTTATGTTCTACTTTAATTGAAGAATTTCATGTTTGCTTTTATCAGAGAAAAGGCTTCAGGTGAGGAGTCTAATCCTTGAACTTTAGGGGACATACTTTCTGCTGCTCAGCTTACACATATTTCATGTTCGAACATAGCCCAGCATCATCATTTGATCATTTGATCATTTACTTTAGTTTTGAGATTACATGAGTATCTTACATGAGAACTTCAACCAAAAAAGAAGACAATTATGAATGAAAAAACTATTATATAACTGCACTAAATTATGTGTAAAAGCAAAAATTGTCCAGTAAATCGATATTTATCTCCTCTTAGCCATTTAAAATAACTGAACGTGAGTAAAAGAAGTGACAGAACAAACATGTTAAGTGTTAGCATTACACTTCTGGCTCCTACCTTCGTAATAGTGGATGTAGCTTGAAACATATAGTGTGAACCCTTTCTCCTTTTTAGTTGGCAACGTATGGCATAATGCTTGAATAATGGGACTAAACGTCCAAGCACTGCCGTGGGTCATGTGAGCAGGGTCGTCCTTCAAACAGAGGACCGGCGGTTTAATCACCCGGCCCGTGTCCATGTGTCCATGGGCAAGACACTTAACTGCTCCCGTAGCTGTGCCTACGCTGTGTGAATGATAGTTAGTCCTGGTGGGCAGGTGGCACCTTTCATGGTAGCCCGTCATCAGTGTGTGAATCGGTGTGAATGGGTGAATGTAGTGTTAAATAACTTTGAGTGGTCGAAAGACTAGAAAAGAGACATACAAGTAGAGTCCATTTACCATTGGACCGTACTCGTGGAGACCATTTTCATTTCTCCACCAGACTCTAACTTCTAACTCTTAACTCTATTCTTTTACAAAATCAAGTCCTATGTGGAAGTGATTTTTTGCTGGCAAAGGCATCACTGGATGTTCAAAAGAGCAAATGTAAAATAATAGTTTGTTGGACAGAACATAGCTCAAGTCTTCCGTAAGTTGCTCCGCACATCCCCATTAAGTACAGAAAATCGTCCATCTTCATGCTGATATATGGCTGAAATCAAATCAGCATGGGAGGGGGGCGGGCGGGGTGATGACACATCTCCCTGAGCTGCTGATGAATGTTGTGACAGCTGTCCCCTTGACACAACCTGCTGAGGTGTCTGCAGCCTGACAGTGGGCAGCGGCCAGTAAAGGCTTTAGGGGGATGAGCAGGCAGGGCCCTGTGGTCTCGCTGAGTAATGGACAGTTACAAATCTGTTCCAAGGGGATCTGGTGAGGAAGGGAGGGAGACAGACATGGACTGGGGGGATGACGTGCACGGCCCCGAGACGTGGGAGATTGGGTTGCACACCTGCACCGGGTCTGGATAGTGGTCAATAGAGGGGACTGTGTTTGTGTGATGCCTGCTGAGGGGACGGTGAATAAACCCCACAGCTATGGAGAGACTGTCCAAGGCTGGTCTCAGTGGGAGGTCTCAAGTGGTGGCATAAGTGATAAACTGTGTCATGCTATTATACAATGACACGGGGAGTTATGAGGTGTCAGCAGTGCAGCGTGAGAAAGGTCAGACAAGCCACCGTAACTTCCTGGGTGTTTCTGATCACTCTACTGTCACATCTACTGTAAATGACTCTCTTTGGTGCAGTAACTCTTTATATTTCCATCTCCTTCCTTTTTTGCTCCTGCTGATTCACCTCGATGCAAGCAGCAGCTTGATGTTTGGCTTAGAGGTTTGTTTTGCTGAGGAGGTAGCATGTGCATGTTGAATATATGAGGCTCAAGCCAAAGTTCAGTAAGGAAGACACTCTTGTTCATTTGTAATCAGCCTCTTAGTCTTTACTCCATCAGCTGATTGGGGGCGTGTACGATGAATGAACCAATCGGATTCGGCAAAGTGCCTGTAAGCCAATCACAGCGTTGTTGGCACACTTTTAAAATGTTCTTCTCTCTGCTGCTGTCAGTTGTCATTTCAGCTCAAACCGATGGACCCCGATGGTAAATCAGTCACAAATAAATTCAATAAATTCAATGGGCTGAGGAATCTTCCCTTTAACGGATTAGGTCGACATGTTTTATGCTGTTTGCTGTCATCACGACAAACTAGAACAAATCTCTCCTCTGTGTGTTCATAAGGAGCGTGTTTAGTTTAGTCACACATATGTTCAAACATGCATCATTTTCTGAACCCCTGCTAAATGACTTCGCTCCGATAACATTTGGAAAGTATCGCAGAGCCGCACGGTTTGATTATTTCATCCCCATTCAAATAAGCGTGGGCAGAATCTTCTGGTGAGCATGCTCCAACCCTGGAGCAAAAAGAAGCAGTAAAGATCATTTCTGAAGTGCTATTTACCTTAAATCATGACACACAATGTAAAAGTCTATTGACATTTTCACACGTACAGGAAAGTCACTGCAGCAAATGTCATGGGGTATTTAAGAAACCCTGGAGTCATCAACTTGACAGAGGAAACGTTTTAGCTTCTGAAATAATGAATAAAGTTACGCTGCATGCATGTATGCAGAGAATGGAATTAATATTTTCCTCACTAATGATGTTTCATTTCCCCCACATGCATCCCATCTGCTATTAATCAGAATGGTAATTTCTAGAACTTGACTGCCCCTCCCCTTAACTGAAGTGCCCACAGATTTTTAGGTTTAGGCTTGCAAGAAAAACACATGTAATAACATTTAACCCTGACTGTCATATATACTGTACATATGTACAACCCAGGATTGTCCCAGTGGATCCAGGGCTTCACCCCTGGTCACAGACTGTAGATCAGGGGGGACAGCTAGCCTGGCTCTGTCCAAAGTAAAAACACATGCTCACTAACAACCCCGAAGCTCATTCATACAATGCAGCTTTATGTCGTGTATCTTGTCTCTTTCATCCTACATTCCTGTTCATGCAACAACAAAGATAAGTGTACTTTATTGAGCTGTAGAGGTGCTAGCAGACCTATTTAGCCCCAATGGCAGTCCAGCAGTTTACCTCAATCTATACGCTCCGACTCCAACAAGAGCTTTTTTATTATTTGTTTATTAGGGGTCCGAGCCATATTTTTGGAGGATTATTCCAGGAAGTTAGAAAAACAATGTGTCATTGTCTTGTCTGGTGGAGGAGAAACACACACGAATACACACATATCTTTAAAATCAGACCAGCAAAGTAAAACACCGGCTGATCAAATCTGATCAGATATTTAGATATTGCTGTGATTTGGCAAACGGGTCATTTGTTCAAGTTTCTAAATACTGTGCTCTCATCAGGTCAGTAAGTGTACACACACAATAAAACATCATACCTCTCGTCTGAGCTATCACAATGGACAATAATAGATCAACCGACAACCCCCAGTGCCCCTCCCCCACCTGATGTCATTGTGTCCTAGACACAAAGCAATAGGGCTTAAAGATGATTGTCAAAGAGTGCCAGTTTAATCAATAAAATGTGAATGTGACATTTCTTCTGTGTGTGTGTGTGTGTGTGTGTGTGTGTGTGTGTGTGTGTGTTTCCTCCACCACCGTTTTCAAACTACCTGGATTAATCCTCCAAAATATGACAAATGTAAAATCCTACATGAACAAATCATGAATGAGCTTGCATAAAGTCAGCTTGAATCAACTACACAGACTCATTGTGTAGTAGAGGCTGAATAATCTTTTCCAGTCCGGTGATGACGTGTCGTGAATAATCCCGTGTTTAGAATCATAGACTGCCTCTGAAGGAAACCTGAGACACAATCATCTCTTTTCCAAATAGAGCTGCCTTGATTATGTGGGACAAAACGCTCACTGTGAGCTCTGCTCCACTTCAAATAAACAGCCAAACAGATAAAAGAATGGATTGTTTATTCATTTCTTGTGGGATGATGTAGCACAGAGAGAACTGTATGGCACGGTCCCTGAAAGGGTAATCTCATGGAATAACATTTAGGGATTAGCTTTAATTTGAGGTTGTGCCCAGCACACAGCAGCGTCTGTCATCAGAGGCTTGTCTAGCGCTGGCCTGAGACCAGCTTCTCAGGAGCCACACTGTCATGAGACCATGATATCATGTCTATTGTTAGAAACGCCCCAACTGACCACGATGCTTTAATAACTCTCAGTTCTTCCTGTCAGTTTAGATGTTGCAGATGTTTTTCTATATCTCACCTGCACAAATGTAATGCTCATCTTCCTTATGGACTTCAGTTTTTATGTTTAAGATCTGTGGAACTGAAAACAGCCTGTTCATTTCATGTTAAGTTCTGTTTGACGAAGCAAACAAATAAATAAAGTCTGTACTTTTCAAAAACAATTAACTATTCAAATAATTTCCAAAATTAAAATTATAATAATAATAAAAATAAATAAAGATCATTTATTGTCATCCACAATTACGGTAGATAGAGAAAAGTCCCACAATAATGAAGATACAGGTTTAAACTAGTTTGATGTTTGACTGTCTGAAGGCCGGTGATATGTTTATTATAGTCAGGAAATTACACATAAATGACCAAACAATGAGCACTGTGTTTGTTCAAATCATGATATATATTTTTCCTCTTTTCCATATAGCTCCACTCTTGTCCAATAACTATTAAAAATGCATCGGTGAGCCACAGTGTTGCACTGGGTGACATGATCTTTCATAACCATGAAAACACACACTGTAGTTTATTTCAGCCCTGTCTTTTACAAATGATGTTCTCACACAACTAAACTCAGTTATGTTTCATGGGAAACACATTTTCGGTTGCAGTTTTATGTGAAATGTGATTAACATCGTAAATTGAAACAAAACTCAAACAAAACAAAAGTACTTGGCTAGGTTGAGTAAAAATATCATGGTTTTGATTTACAATAATTGCTTTTTGTTTTATTATGGACCTAAACTAAAGTAAGTCACTGATGACTTTTGGTCTCACAAAGGACACACACAGCATTCTCCTGGGTGAAAGTTGTGTTTTTGTTTGACCCAATCATCCTTCCTGACCTCCTCCCTAACCGCGGACCATGATTGTAATGATTAGAAAAGTGTTTGTGACACTTCACGTAAACCGGGAGAAAACCGATTTCCCTCTCAACATCCTTTTTAGTGAGTGTGTTACATCAGAGAACCAACACAGTGAAGTGGGTTCACAATTGTTTCCATACATGTGCCCATATTCTGCATTAATCTAGTGGGAACATGTTTGTGCCAAAAGAAGGAATCTCACTCTTTTCGCATTAAGGTTTAGCAAATATGTCAAACTCTAACTCATTATCTTAACATATTGTGTTCAATACATGGCAACAGCAGCTGACTCCATTTTGATCAACATTGCACACGTGCTAGTGTTAGCCTGCTATACCCATGCTCACTCAGATGCCCTTCAGCATCGACCTGAAACCCTACATTTACGCTTTTTATTTTCTCTCTTTCCCCTTTCAGTTTTCTCGTAAATATAACCTGTAGGTCATCATTTCAGTTGCGTACATTTGGTGGTGAAAATATCTTATCTATACTTCATGTGACATATAATAATTTGTAAAAAGGCCAGTGTGAACACAAACTGGACCAGTCTACAGGTGTGAAACGCAGTTGATTTACGTGTGCCGGCTTGGATATTTACTGGAACATATTAGTACTAAAACGTATGTAAAGCTGAGGATACAGCAGCTACGTGGTGTCATGGTAGAAATCTGTTCTGAGACCGGAACATAAATCTTTTCTGTCCTCGTTAGTTAAGGTCCATTGTTTGAGCATAGCCAATTTCACAGCACGATCATCTCCGCATTAAATGTGAGAACGCACGTGTGTGACACTTTGTGAGAAATCTCTGAACCCCCCACACACTACGTTGTCCAAAGACGTGTAATAAGAGAACCCTAACATTCATTTACAATAGAAGCACAACCACGTAAACCCTGTTAAACGTATAGTGTTCCATGCAGCTGAAGGACAGAGCGTGAGGTGCTCTCTACTTGTTCTCACTGTCCGTGTACCAGCCATAAAGTTATGTAAACAGCCATTACACAATTACAATCTCCAGCCCAAACACCAGGCCTGTGCTTTAAACACAGAAATCCACTGGAACACACACTCATGCAACACTTTCGGTGACGCAGACTAAAGGCTGAGAATCGGAATTGTTTTCCAACTTAATGTAAATATTGTAGATAGATTAGAGTGTTGCTACATTAGTCATCTTACCATGGGAAGATAATAGCTCATGTGCCATCCAAGTCCCATGAGAAGCGCACAGCTTTGACATTTGACACCCAGCCTTACACAAGGCAGTAAAGTTCAGAGATGACTTCAACTAAGGATCCTATTTGACACATTGTACATTTTCAAGGGGGAGATCACAGGTGATACGTACATCACATGCAGTGTCGTTTTCCCAAATGCTTTCTTTATGAATCATTTTGACTTGATGTTTATCGCAACACAAAAAGTCTGGTGAATTCTGCTTCCATTGTGATGAACAATGGAGCTGGCCCAAAGACAAAGCAGGCTATTCTTCTCCTCACTGTCAGAATGATAACAAGCCCTGAAAACATCAGTTCAATTATGATCACACAGAGCCGGGACGCAAAAGCTACATTAAAGCTCATCACATTCCTGAACCCAATTATGTCCTGTGGTGGAGCGTGTGTGTTTGCTGTAAATGCATTTGATTTTAATTTGACTCTGCTTCCTTTGTGCTCAGGGAAATCTGAGCTCAATCCATGGCATCATCAGAGGATTGCATACTTAGAAAGATTTCTCTGCTTTAGCCTCATTTGCGGAGCACGACAAATGGAGGCAGCGGAAACGAGGAGTTAAACAAACTTTGAATTAACAGTTTGATGGCTGTTTCCTGTTTGTTACACCCCCCACCCACATACCCATCCCATGTCCAATCACCCTGAAGTCTCCCCGTAACCCTACAATTAACCCCTCGCACACTTCCACACACAACTCTGTTCAACATCTGCAGAGGCTATGACATGTGGGGAGCTGGAGAGAGACGGGTCACATGAAGTCAAAACTCAGACTTCACCCTTCAGCACAGTAGCTTTAAGGGTATATCAGCACTATTTTCTTCTTTTCACCTCCTAAATTGGTTTACAGTGTCGGTAATAGATGTAAGAACTATCAAAGTGATTAAAATGAACATTGTTTAGCAATTACAGTTTTAAATTATAATAAATTATAATATATATTATATTTCTACGGCTGTTGGCACAAATCCAATGTATATGACTGAATCCAATGTATATGACTAAATCCAATGTATATGGATAAATCCAATGCATATGACTGAATCCAATGTATATGACTAAATCCAATGTATATGTCTAAATCCAATGTATATGACTAAATCCAATGTATATGGATAAATCCAATGCATATGACTGAATCCAATGTATATGACTAAATCCAATGTATATGGATAAATCCAATGCATATGACTGAATCCAATGTATATGGATAAATCCAATGTATATGACTAAATCCAATGCATATGACTGAATCCAATGTATATGACTAAATCCAATGTATATGTCTAAATCCAATGTATATGACTAAATCCAATGTATATGACTGAATCCAATGTATATGACTAAATCTAATGTGTATGACTAAATCCAATGTATATGGCTTAAACCATTATATATGGCTAATTCCAATGTATATGGCAGTCATCCTCCATAACTCACCTCACCTTTGACGGTCAGGTCATACCCCTGTCCTCCACAGTCACTAATCTGGGAGTTAGGTTTGACCCTCACATGACCTTTAATGACCATATAGAACACCTGTGCAAATCCTCCTTTTATCATCTCAAAAACATCTCCAAACTCCGCCCCACTTTAACCCTGTCAGATGCAGAGAAGCTCGTCCACGCATTCATCTCCTCTAGATTGGACTACTGTAATTCACTCTTCACTGGGATCACTGGCAAGAACATCCAGAAACTACAATACATTCAAAACAGCGCTGCCAGGATCCTGATGAGAGTCCGGAAATATGAGCACATAACACCCGTTCTCCACTCACTCCACTGGCTCCTTGTCTCAACCCGGATTGACTTCAAAGTCCTACTCCTCACCCATAAATGAATACATGGACATGCACCTCCCTACCTACAAGAACTCATTACTCCCCAAACCTCTACCCGCACCCTCAGATCTACAAACAGCTCGCTCCTCCGGGTCCCCAACACCAAGCTCCGCCCCATGGGCGACCGGCCTTCTGCTCAGCAGCGCCCCGCTTATGGACCAGTCTCCCTGACCACCTGAGGGCAACACAGACACTGGACTCTTTTAAGACTGACCTAAAAACCTTTTTATTCAGGAAGGCGTTTATGACTTTGAGTTGAGTTTTATGACTTGTCAACTATTCCTTTTTTTAAATTATTGTTAGTTTTAACTATGTACTGGCTATGTGGCACTCTGAGATTCTTGAATGAAGAGTGCCTTACAAATAGAATACATTATTATTAATATTATTAAATCCATTATATATGGCTAATTCCAATGTATATGACTAAATCCAATGTATATGGCTAAATCCAATGTATATGACTAAATCCATTATATATGGCTAATTCCAATGTATATGGAAAATGTATTATGGCTTTGTGCAACTAGGGAGTGACGTACGGCTCTGGTAGAGACATCATACCCTGCTTTATGGTATATTTGACACTAAATGAACATCATGCCGTCGTGAAGAAGACTTGAAACTAGAGATTGAGACCATAAGCTAATGTTTACAATGTTTACTGATGTAATAAATCCAGAGACATGTAAAGTCATTTTCTCATAGACTTCCATACAATCAGACTTCTTTTTGCAACCAAAGGAGTCTCCCCCATCATGGCCAGTAGAGAGAATGCAGGTATAACACATTGGCTTCACTCTTCAGAACCAAAGGTTGCTTACTAGTACTTCTCTCTACTCGTTTTCCACTGCGGACAGTTCAACCTCAGTGCAGGCGTGATTCTCAGCGTGTCGGTTTGTGCGGGATGTCCTGTGTCGCACTAGTGATGATTCTCTCTGACCAATCAGTGGGCTCAAGTCTGACTCCACCTTCTAGCATCTCCTCAGCTCTCGCTTTGGCCCTCACTGAAGTGGTACCAATAAAAGCACCACGTATTATCCACAACGTTGGCAAATGAAATTGTCAAAATAGTCGTTCTTTTGGCAATACTGATGTTTTGACATAACGTATGGCATATTGACGTATGGCATCACTAAATACTTTCAGGCTCCTGCTGGCTGGTGCTAAAGCTTGATGGCTGGTCACAACCGGTTTGAAACGGATTGCTGTTTTAAATTGTATAAGAACTCAGCTCTCCCTAAGTGCAAATAATGCTAATCTTTCAGGCTTGTTATAAGCAGAGTGGGGTGTTATTTTGCTGCAAACACTGAGCAAAAGAGAGGTAGTGGCGAGGGACTCAGAGCAGACATTCAGCCTGAGGGATTCCCTTCTTTGGCAGGAGCAGTGCTGCCTGGAAGAGTGTCCACAGGGAGACATAAACCACACTGAGGAGAACAAAGGTCACGACTCAGAGACCAAGGTCTAAGCCCCACTATTCAGCCATGGTCATCGTCTTGCTCACTCATTGGCACCCACTGATCCCAACAAGCTCCCAGCTACAAGGTTGGAAAGCTAGAAACTGCACTCCGTTCCGTTGTTGCTGTTCCTGCTTCCCTGCATAGTAAAAAAGAAAAGAAAAAGAAAACGCCCAACTTGGCCTCACCCTTCACATGTCACTGCCTGGTCCCTAAGTGGTGGACAATGCCAAATGTATGCCAAACGTTCCTCCTTAACGGTGGGTAATTTATAGACACTCGCAGGAGCACATTTGGACTTGTGGCCAGAGGTGTTGATTACCCTTTTTATCTGGCCGTCTGTTTGGAAGCATGATCAAAGCCGTCACCCGTTAGCGATCATGTGCTCCCCCACTACCCCCTTCTAAAACTTTGGCACACGGCCACGCATCGGCCTACTTTTCTTTGTTTTATTACTTCAAAAGGTTGCGCCTCACCCCATTCATCACAGAACACTGCTCCCGTCAAAGCTGTAACAGAGTCAAATTGTTCAGGCATTTGGGCATCTAACAAAGCACGGTGAGCATCTCCAAACCTGATGTAATTCAAGGAGGGATAATTCAACACTCTCGGAGTCGTCTTTGATCTGTCATCTGTACCTTATCTGCACCCACACTCACCCGTGGCTCATTTGATCACTCTTTGTTGCACTTTTGATATTTCATCTCACAAATTATCATTGTGTTGTGGAATATCCCCATTGATGATACCTTTGATTTTCATTCTGTCTGGGAAGTAACATCATGGGCATATATTTGTTTGCTGTTCATGCCTCTTTCTATATGAATGAGCTCTGTGGTGTCTACATTTTTAAAGACATGTCCACAACCTTCAGATGACTTTCAAAAGATCATGAAGCAGTGTACCCTGTCCTCGAGGGTTTCTTTCAAGCGCCTCTGTGGGTGGATGGGTTTGAGCTTATTTATGCTCTGAAGGAAAGGCCCATGAGGCAGAGGAAGCCACACCGGCTCTCTCTGAGGCACCCTGCTCCTATCTTGAAGTCTAATCCGATGAGCTCACACTCAGCATGTTCCTCTCGTGAGTTCTGCATGACTTGCGCTGCCCCCAGTGATAAAGGACGGATGGGGTGCTGCTGTCCTCACGGAGAGGCGGGTGGCGTGGGTGGGGAGGGGGGTGGGAGGGTGTTACAAGGAGGTGGGGGGGGAATGGGTATGGGGTAAGGGGCGGAGAGGGGACATACTAAGTCCTCTGTGTGCATGTGTGGGGGAGTCTCATCATCCACCACCTCTTTGTAGGATTCATATTAAAAACTCTGGTCCTGTGAAGATGACCCCCCGAGACTAATCCTGTGACCTCCAGCGCATTAAAGTGACCGTTAGTGGACATAGCAAGGACAGTCTGTCATTTTGGACTGCCAGTGGAAGGATAGCGTTGTGTGCGTGTGGTCAATGTTTTGTATGCGAGCGAGTGCAAGGTGGGGTGCAGGGTCTGTTTGTCATGGGAGTGGGTATTGCGTGCTGCTTCTGGGCCCACGGCAGGACAATGTAGTTACAGCCTGATGTTAGTGAAGGGGAAGAGTTTGTTGGTCCTGAATAAACAGTAGGGCAGGACTTTTCACAAAAACATTTGTGATATATAAAATAAAATAAACTGTTCTTCGAACTTAAAAGAGAACTATGGGGGCACTGAAATGTTTTAACTCACTTTCATCAACACAAGTTTCCTATTTTTAAGAACTTCCTACAGAATCATCCAGGAATATCTGAGAAGCATACATTCTTGGTTGCTTACAGGCTTTTTCTAAAATTGCTCAGAACTGAAGAAATCCTTTATAGCTTCCGAAGTCTGTAACCAGCAGGCCATTTGGTTGGTAATGTTCAATGACAGCTCAAAGCACCGCCTTGTTGTCTCTGGGACCTGTGGACATCTTCTGAAGCTCTTGGAGGCCACTTTATGTGGTGATAAAAAAAGGGCCCAATAAAGCCTGCTCACCAGCGGCAGATCCTCCCAGAGCAGCAGTCCTTGTTAATCACAGCAAACAGTTGGAGATCCTTTCAAAGGGGATTATATCAGGGTCAGGAGCATTTGGACCTTAATTACCCTTGACATAATGTTTGACCATTCTGTTTCCACCGGGGAGGGTAAAACTTATTAAGGAGACATGGGCCTAAGGGTCACCAGGGTTACCCAGGTCAACATTGTAAGCACAGCACACCCCAACCCCCCAGCCAACTTCTTTCACATTTCGTCGTACGAGTCCAGCTATGGATCTCTAAGCCTGACACCAACAACAGCGATGTGCCCATAGAAGGAATCTGGTCAGTTGTAGAGCTGAATGGTTTGGGTGGGGATGTTGGTTGTTTTCATCACATTGAACACCATCAGCTGGGACAGGCTTTGGACAGCAGGGTTGAGCCATGACGTGCAAACACATTATTTGGGGGCAAATGCAACTAAAGGGTTAGAGGTCACTAAGTGCATCTGCTATTAGTGCGGTCTTAGACAAATGTATCCCGGGACCTCTCAAATCCCACTTCTCTGTCACCTAACATCATCATCCATGTAGCTGTAGTACAACAGCATTTATTAGCCATGAGCAATAAGTGCAATCTGACAATGGACAACATTTAAAGTTTACTGTTTGCATTTAACATCAACATTTGATGATCAGAAAATATTTACTTCTAAATGTTGGCATATTCTTTTGAAATGAATGGTAAAACTGATGATAAATGCTAGAATTGCATTGAAAGCCGCAAAACTTGAATCTCAAAGCAATACATCAAATTACTGAGGGTTTTGCAGGATGTAATATCTGCCCAATGCTGACAGACTGTACGGACTCTACGCACTGACAAGAGTTCCAACTACTTATGTGTAATAGACGTCTACTTATCTCAGGTGTTTTTAGCAAACCTCGGATCGGTTGAGTGTGGATGTTTTTGCATTCGGTAAGAGCAGTTTTATGTAGTTAAATGATCGATGTGCATAGCACGTGAAAGAATATATTGGGCGACCATTATTGGGGAAAGTCCACTAAGCACTGACGGAAGGGTTAAACAAACACAGGACTGTCACCCGCTGTGAAAACAAAGGTTAACATTGACTTTACACTTGTTACGCTTGATGCGCAACATTACGCTACGTACGTGACGTAACCTTTACGACCAAGTAGTGTTGTTAGCTAAACCTAACCAATCATTTCAGAATGTTAAACATGTGGCATTTTGCAATTCTGCGAAAATTATTCAAGGCTTTTTACGGAACTTAGATGTGGTTTAGAAACGTGAACATTCATCGTATCGCGTGGTTTGCAGGAAAGGTGCAATGAATACATTATTTCTGGCTGCTGGGTCGTGTGTTCAGTGTACAACATTTACAAACAGGACAGAGTGAGAGGGGGAGAATATGGGATGCAATCAACAGATGGGAATAAACTTGACCGGTGGAAAGCATTTGCCCCTTCCACACCCAGAAAACCATCATTTTGGTCAACTTCTTAAAGAGCCTCTGTTCTGATACTCTTATACCTCTCCTAGCTAACCCTCAGAAATCTGTGAAATAATACTATGTCTAATCCCAGATGATGCAAAAGACAAGCTCTCAGTCTATTATCTCCAGACACACATTAAAAAGCATTGAGCTAATACAAATGCAAGCTTGTATCGCTCAGTGTGACTTTACAACATGTACACACGGGTCGATGCAGCCAAACCTGAAGCAGATAATATACAACAAGAGAATACATGGCATGCAGTCAAAACACCCAATCTCTGGGCAGCTACAAACTGTTTACATTCTGTCAAGGTCGTCTACGGAACAAGCACATTCCCATGTCAACACAAAATGCTGTGCTGTGTATCATGGGAGTTTTCTTCTAGCCATTCTGTTGCAGTTTTTGGAAAAATAACATGTCTGCGGTCCTCTGAAATGTAAGAAAAGTATCTGCCTGCAGCGGTTCTACTTTCCTGCTACATTCAAGTACGATAATTATATAGAATAACAATGGTTCGGAACATGTTTCAACGTTGCTTTGTTGAATTATTCCTTATCAAAACCCATCTACTCTTCACCTATCTACACTATAAGCCACCTGAATGCTAAACCCTGAAGTCGTAACTTAGCCTTAGATGAATAGAGGAGATGTTTTGCTATTTACCACCCAAGGTAGTGTCTTCAATGGGCATTTCCACATGCTCAATAATTTACCCAGAGTAAACAGTCTTTTGTTCAGCGTCATGCTCGAAGAGGAGAGAACAATGTCTCCCATCAACACATGCACACAACACAACGTTCCCAGCAGCACACAACGTTGTCCTCCTGTCCACATCCACTCATGTGTCAGACTTAAAGTGTGTGACAACAGTGTATCTCCGAGTGCAAAACCCAAACAACCCCCCATCATTGTTGACATGAGTGGGAGCACATAATTGGAGGCGTTACTGTAGCTGGAGGGGAGGATTGAGAAAGGATTATGGAAAGGTAGGGAGGGTTGGGAGGAGGAGAATGCAGGGAGGGGTTAATCTGTAATTAGTTAGTAATTGCATCTTAAATACTTCAAATTGCCATTATGCTATGATCCATGATTGACAGAGGACATGGAGCAGCTTTGTGAGATAATGTTTTCACATAAACATGGCATCAAAACATGACGCTGTTCTACAATAATTTACAGAACTGTTAGAACATATATATCTTTTTTATTTTCATTTCAACTAATTAAATGTTCTCAAGGTCCAAACTACTACTTCATACTAGCAATGAAGAAAGGTATACAGTATGATACTCAAATAAATACTAAGGTCTTAATGCAGTGACATTGTTAAACACAGGGTCAACGGGGAAACAAGTCTGACCCATTCTGGATTTTTAAGACAGATTCTTGCTATCAATATTTTTTTCAAGAAGTAGTTAATTAAAAAGCGGAATCTTTTCTTTTTACTAGCTGATATTAACACTTATCCGAAATATCTGCAATAAGATCATTCATGCTATGCCTGCAAATGATGCACTGTAATTACATTTAGATAATAAGAGACTCCCTTTCTTCAGTAACAGCACTTCTGTGGTTATTTTAACGCAAATGAAGATTTTTTTCCTAAACCTAAACCGTTTTGGTGCCTAAATCTAACTGAGTTGTTTCCTGTGTCTTAGTTATTTTGAAAATACATGTAACAAGCGGAAATTGACAGGTGTTGCTGACCTTCGTATGAAAACGCACAAGAAATAAAGAGTAACTTTCTGTGAGATCTAATGCAAACCATTTTGTCAGGGTATGTTGACACATGATGCGTTCATAGCTATGAAAGTTTCTCAGAGCCCAACACAAATGCTGTAGTTTTGCATGAAATGGAACAAAATGGAATTGAAGCTTGAAGTAAACCATGGGTGAAAATGAGTCTAATATGGACAGAATTCCTGAGGTATCAGACTGATCCACCACACTGTTTCCCCATGTAACCTTTACCTTTGCTCCGGACAGGCAGAAGTCAAAATTCCCAGGACTGCCAGAGGTCCTTGTCAGTTAAACATAAACATAGCTAATAGTTCCGCAATTGAAAATGATTGATGCTGTCGTTTTTTCTTGATAACGGACCCCGTGTTCTCACCATAAGCTAGGCCTTAGTGTGGCCTTAGATCCATGCATGAAGACATCCTCCCTTCAGAGAGTCTGTTATTTCCCCACAGCATGAGAGGAACAGCATGAGTTTGTAACCTACGCTGTATTCACAACAAGCTAATGCTAGTGCTAAATATGACCTTGAGTGACACAGCACATGTCCAGTCTGGCTCGTTCCTCAGTGCGAGTCCGTCTTAATATGTTTAAATGAGAGCTGTAACGTACAGCAGACAGCGCATGTGAGCTAGAACGCTGGGTTGGAGTCCCCTCAGACATTTGTCAGGGAATCAAAATGAATAAACATTTGTTCTAACCCAGCAATCAAGGACGGGGAAACACTTGTAACTTTTATGATGGCGCCACAGGGGACATTGACAACATACAAGGCATTCATCGGGGAGTCTCGGGAGCAGTTGTAGAAAAACACTTTCCCCTAGTGAAAATGACAAAAGTGCTACATGTGTACAGTGAGCTGCTGTTTTAGAAGCTGCTTTACGGCCTCCCTTGAGACTAACATGAGACATGGTGGCTACAACGTACAATGAAATAATGAACAGATACTGGGGCTGCATTTAAACTAAAGCCTTTTTTTTCCGCACACGCCGAGACAAGAAGAGTGGAGCTTTGACGCTTGTCCTCATAAATCTGTCACTGGATCTGTTAAGTGATCCTAAAACAGGCAAGGGGAAGGGGGGTTGTTGCTTTTTCAGTGAGCTTTACTGTAGTTGGTGATGCTAGAAAGTGGCAAATTTAGAGCAAGGTAAATTTAGGATTTTATGGACTCATTGGTTTTATTGCATCACTGGAAATAAACATGCTAATGTTTCCAGTGCCACATTACTGACAGGTTCACAATGGAACTGACCACATTAGAAATCTGTGTATTAATGAATCCCTAATAGTTTTGGGCAGAGAGGCATGGACCGAATCACGTTTTATCTTCAGGTTTTCCTTGAAAGTTCAGGGACAAGATACATTAAGAGTGGGCGGAGAATGGTCATTTTGTCTGCCTGCTTGGCACCGACAGCAACACAATGTTTATTGGGGATAATCCGTCTGATGGTAAAATTCAACATTGAAAAGCAAGTCCAAGGTAGGTGTACTGGATACTAAACACGCCATACTTTGTAACCAACAAAGGCCTCAGCAACTCTGCAAGATTCCATCATCACATTGTCCCGCTATTGGACTGGACAGAACCAATATACCATACCATACTTTCCTCTTGTCTGTATTTAAATGCATGTCATAGAGCAATATTGTCTCTTTCACGCACGCAAGAACACACATGTCCAAACTGCTTCAATGTATCTAAGTGAATACCACATATTTATTTTTATGTTCCAATATATTCAGATGAATCAACTGCTGACTATTTTAATCATTCTGGGTACCCTTTTATGAAGAAACAAAAACCCTATTCCAAAATTGTTATGCTTATTATTGCCATTTTCCTCAAATATTCTGGTCAATTTAAATATGTTTCCATAGCAGTGAAACCAAACAGAAACGTTATTGTTTCATCTTTGTTTGGGTTTCAAACTTCATCTACAACATGTCTTGATTGCAGAGTGAAGTCACTGTTTGAGCTCTTCGTGCATTTCTAGGATGTGGAACAGAACCTGTTGGTGCAGACTGTGATGCATGCGTCTTTCTATTACAAACTGTGACGGTAAAAATATGTGTTGTTTTGTGGACTGGTTCAAGGGCAGAGCAATAGGAAGGATGGGAAGGAGGACAGATGGCCATATGCCTTATCGAAACCAATACACTCTATTCTTTGTTCTTCTCAATTCTTATGCAAGACATTCACACTGTTTCTTCGTTTGTCATCATAGTGGGCCCTGGAGGGGGGTGCATGTGCTTGTATAAATCACAATGTAATACAATGTATGTAAGGATTGTTGAAAGGAGCCTAAGATTCAAGATTTTAATTTTCAAAGACCTCTCCATTGTAATTGTTGTGTTTATGGTAAATAAAGAACTTGAAACTAATGCCAAAATGTGCACCTAAAAACCAGGTACGTGTACGTGATACAAGAGGACTGAGTAGAATCCGCTCGTGGAAAATAATTTCTGCAGAATCACACAAGTCGGGGGCTGTGAAAAGCGTGAGCTCGACTCTCCCCTCACATTTAACACCAGCCATGCTGGTACACCGGTATACATTCACTCTTGTCGTACGTTTATGGACAACACTGATAATCGATATCTGTTAAAAGAAACTAAACAGGACAAACATTCCTGTTTAGACCTGGCAATGACATGCGTCTAGTGTGATCTGACCTCAAGCCAACAGCTCTTGTCAGGTCACAGCTGGCATAGAATGCGTCTCCAGTGACCTCTTGTGATCAAATCTGACTTCCTCGCTCTATATGCAAATCAACACGTGACCTATCATTTCCATCCGTAACAAAGAAATGTGTTGTTTTTAATCGTTGGGAGTCATATTTGATTTATTGTTGTTGCTGATGGAAGGGACGTGGATTGGTAACTTTCACTCAGGAGAGCGCTGTTAAAGTCTCGAATAAAAAACTAAAGTAAAAGTCGACTTTACGCTGGTTTATTGTTGTTATGCATTATAAGTAGACAGTCCCTGATGAGAGTGAATATAAGTAAAGCTGCTGAGCCTGAAAACATCCCTGGTAAGAACATGTGTGAACCAGCTAACTTATGTCATCACTGAACATTCTCACAGGAGAGTATTCCCACCTGCTTCAATCCAATCAACAGCAACTACCGCAATGTGGCACTGACCCTAATTATGACGAAGTGCTTTTAAAAAACTGGTTCTCCAGAACATCAAAAACAACACCTTAGCCAGCCTGGACCCTCACAAGTACAATCAGAATGTTGTTGATTTCAGCTCTTTTTTCAACACAATCTACAGCATGAAACCGATGGTAAACTTAGCACTCTGTACTTGAGTACCTCATTCTATAACTGATTATTAGTCTTCCTCACAAACGGCCCCCAGGCAGTTCTAGTCCTTCCTGTTAACGCCAGAGAACTCTCTTGTGAAGTTTGCAGATGACACTGCGTCATCGTTCGGATTACACACAGCGATGACACTTCCTGTAGAGAGGAAATCAGCAATGTTGCAGAGTGAGGGGAGATCAATGGAGCTGAGGTGGAGCAAGTGAACAGTTTTAAGTTCCTGGGAATTTGCACCACAAACCCTCTGACATAAACATCACACATCTCCATCCTGGTGAGTAAAACTCTTAAAAGGCTTTATTTCTTAAGAAAAATTAAAAAGGCAAAACTCCCGTACCAAGTTCTCTGCAACTTTTATAGAGGAGCAAATGAAAGCATCCTCCCTGGAAACCTTACAAACTGGCATGGGATGTCCATGGCCCCCGACAGGAGGGCTCTACATCGGGTGATTAAAACCACCAAGAACATCAGTGGTACCCATCCACTGAGCATCAGTGATATTGATACCAAGAGGTGCCTGTGAAGAGCCCAAAGAATATTAAAGTCATTCTCCACCCTCCACGTATAATTTATATTCTTATGTAGCAATACGGGACGACAAACTGCATTTTGTTTAAAATCTGTTGACAATAAATAACCTTGTGACTTGTTAATAGAGAACGATTTTGAAGTGTCTGTTGATAGAGTAACTGACTTCAGTCTGCACTGTTTCAAATACCGCACCATCCGGCTGTTTCCAACTGACACCAGAAGAGACCACTCAGGTCCTGACATCCAACAGTCTTCAACATGTCACATCAGGCACAGGTGAGCCACGAGACAAAAGGCCATGGAGGAATATAGAATCGGAAAGTGAGCAGGAAAGCGGGAGAGATTGAGAGAAAGCCCTATTTTTCTCTGTATGGTTTTCATAAAGGCGAGCTCTGTGATTGCCTGCGTCAAAGTGACAGGGTCTTTTATGAGCACTTGGCAGGTCCCCGCCCTGGTTTGTGTAGCCAGGCAGTGATAGCAGTGCCCATTGTTGGGCTACGGGGAGGGGAGCGGCCCTGCGCTATTGAGTGGGGAGGGGCCCGGCCTCAGCTTGCCCGCCCTGTGCAGTGTGTTGGCTGAATAGGCAGCTAAGGTGTCCATGCCCCACAGTGCCCTTCGGTGTGGGAAAGCTGGTGCAGAAAGCACCTGCAGCATCTCGACAGCGGCTGACAGAGGATCGCGTGCTAGCTCGGGGTGCACAGGGCACCACGAGGTGACACTCCATGCTGATGGTTACAAGAGGAGTGTCGCACTCCCATGCCGTGTTAATATCTCCTGTCAGAGATCAAACGGATCAAATTCACGTGCTCGCGCTGGCACATCAGTGTGCTGACTGCAATACGATGCTCTGTGCAGCACAATGAGTACACAATTGCCACACATGCACTTACTTACACAATCACATCAGCTCACGTGTGAACATGATTTATGGGACATAATGCAACACGCCTCTGATGGTTTGAGAGGCTATCACACGCACACATATCAAATAAGATGATACCTGTTTTAAAAGCTCTTGCGAACAATATCTACATTTGTGTTCCTGTTGTATTTTTTTCTAATGTAATTGGTTTTAATACAGTTTCCTGTTTTTATTTCAACTTCACTCGCAATAAATTTAAGTATTACAAATTATTTGCAATATTGCCTTTTCCTCATACATGTATGATAATACATCCATCCATCCATCCATTTTCAATACCGCTTATCCTCATTAGGGTCGCGGGGGCGCTGGAGCCTATCCCAGCTGACATAGGGCGAAGGCAGGGGACACCCTGGACAGGCCGCCAGTCCATCGAGGGCACATGTAGGGACATACAACCATTCACTCTCACATTCACACCTATGGGACATTTAGAGATCAATTAACCTGCAGCATGTCTTTGGACTGTGGGAGGAAGCCGGAGAGCCCGGAGAGAACCCACGCTGCCACGGGGAGAACATGCAAACTCCACACAGAAGGACCGCTCCGACCGGGAATCGAACCCACGGCCCTCTTGCTGTTAGGCGACAGTGCTAGCCACTACACCACCGTGCAGCCCTATGATAATACAATATAGTGTAAAAGATTTTTTTTTTTTACATTTTTTTTTTCTCCTTGATACCTGTACTTAGAATACCTCTTCCTATTTTTTACCACTGAATGTTTTAATCTGAAAACTCCTATAAAAATAGTAAAAACAACAACATCTGGACTGCAACTTGACAGAAAGGTCAGCATACATTATCTCTAATCTGACCAATATTTTATAATAAAGTAGTAACCAGGGTTAACATGTTAACACTCTTTAATATTGATCTTGGTGCATCAATCAGTCTCTCATGTATTGCCTGGCATGTCCCATGTGATGTGTCTGTGTTGCAACGCTGCCATTCCTTCCCGGATCGCACAAATAGGACCCAACAGAAACAAGACAACATTCCTTAGGCAAGTTTTAACAAAAAATACTGTGCTGCTTTATGTACTGGAAGTAGCACATGGATGGGAAACATGCAATATACTGTACCGGCAAAGTATACGAGGTAAAGAAGTTCAGCTTACGGTTTTTACCGCTGTATATGCAGTTCTTTAACTGTAAGGAATGCTCTTGGTATGGATTTTTATTTTTATAAGGGGAGCAAAGTTGTCTTTGTTTTCTTTTTTTGTCTAATCTTCCTTG
The DNA here is from genome assembly GCF_009769545.1 of Cyclopterus lumpus. Classification (NCBI taxonomy): domain Eukaryota; kingdom Metazoa; phylum Chordata; class Actinopteri; order Perciformes; family Cyclopteridae; genus Cyclopterus; species Cyclopterus lumpus. The sequence goes on along the minus strand of NC_046986.1, from coordinate 23,662,085 downwards.
CAAGCAACATCTATCCTCAAATATTTGAGTTGACATTTTTAAATGTCTGTGTTGTTCAGGTAAAATGAATGGTATCTGTACGTCAAACATGCTCAAACGACTCCTGAGTTGCACTGATTGGTCGCTGCTGTTTCCCGGGACCGATAAGTGAGTGGCATGACAAGCAGCTTGAACTTACTTGTTTTCGGGGCAGGCGGAGAGGGGGGAGCTCAACTGGGTTCACCACAGTGTGGCTGTTGTTCCAGCGCCCAAGGATTACAATTAACCAGCCACTCCTGTTGGGGCTTAATGACCGAACACTGAAAAAGCCAGCAGCAGGGACACTTCCTGAACAGCGTCGGGTTAGCCCTAATTGGTTCTGGCACAGCAATCCTTACTGCTTATCTCATAGCCAGCTGAGAAAAATCACCAGTGAAGTGTAAATCAAAACATGTTGATTGCATTAAATTCAGATTGAGCAACATTCCTGATAAAAAAAAAAAAGGCTTTTCTTCATGCTCAGTCGCAGTTCCTTGATATTATATCGTGCAGTTCTTCCTAAAGTAAAATGTTTAGATTGATGATGTGATTACACATGTGAGCTGCATGGTTATATTCCAGTCTTACTGGACAGATCAAATGTTTCAATATGCTTATTTATATATGTGAGGCTTTGCAAATGAATAAATAGGAGGGAATCGTGGAATCTCCTATTTTAATATAATAAGACCCAGCCAACGCATGTCCAAGCTCACAGTCAGTGGAGCATGGGGGGTTTGGATGGGAGGTCATAGGGGATTTGGGTAAACCATCTGTTGACCAAAGCTTTTGGGAAAGAGCACTAATATGGATTTAGGATATTATTCTCTCTGCAGGTGGGATGGTCAAAACCCCTGTGGATTTCTCTGCGAGGAGGGGGGGCGAACTTTAGGAATAGAAAAAAAAAGATTTCAAAAGGAAAAATAGATGGAACAAAGATGCTGCATTATTAAGCTTTCCCCTAATCTCCACGACTCAACCACAGTCGAGTCAGGTATGAGGGTTCAACAATGGGACAGAGCAGAAAAGGGAAAAACTCATCAGAGGATCAATACAATGTTTCACTGCAAATATCCACAAGTATTTGAGGTGGCATTTCCTTCCTCCCACATTCCTAGCACAGTTAGAACAGCAACAATACGAGCAGGAGGACCTGGGTGGCTCTCCACATGAACTCAGACACCATGCAGGGTGGACTTAGGGTAAACCCAGACATTGACCTTGTGTCGGTTAGAGAAAGAGGGACTCTGGAAGCAAGAGCACACGTTGGTTCTCTAGCCGCCAGGGTTTATTCCAACAGTAACCGTCTTTACTGGGCTTAACAGTGATTTGCCCCCTTTTGCTTACTTGTTTGTTTACCAGGATTGTACAACAGAGCCGTAAGCTGCTAGGTGCTTTCACTGTATCACTGGGGGAAGATGCACAGCTGCTCGAGTCTGCATCTGGATATTAAGGGGACTGTACTCTCTGTGGCAACAAGCAGGTCGGATGGCTGTTACAAGTTTTTAATAAAATTCTAATCTGCTTAAACCCCCAGACTAGAGAAAACTGACTTCCATGTGACTGTCAAAACATCGGTTCAGTCTGGAACCTGCAGCATATATGCCAAAACAAAACATTCAAGGTATTCAAGGCCAACAAGGACTTAAGGACTTTCCATGAATTTTAAAAGTCTGCTCAGCATCTCGAGAATAATGCATATTCTATGAGGCATATTTTCAATCTTTCAGGTCACATGATGCCCAACAAAAGCAACTGTAGTCAGGTGAGAAGTACTTTTATTATGCTGAGACAGATGTTGAGTTACTGAATGTATATTGACCACTACAGCAACATTGTCTTATCAAAGCAGGCCTAAAGCCTTATGTAGGCCTAAAGCACTGAATTTCTATGAATTCAAAACAAGAGGAAAAATACGGAGACAACAGAGGTTCCATGTCCAGAGAAAGAGGTGGTGATGATAGGAAGCTCTTTCTCAGCTCCCATTCACTAAATTACAGCTTCCCTCTAATCCGGCTCTGATCCCCCCCACTCTATTTCCCAATCTTCGATACTGAGTGAATTTATTCCAGGAAATGTCTATTTTGAGGAACAAATTGTGGCATCGCTGTTGACTCATTGAAGCGGGAATAGGGACCACTAACCCACTGTATTAGGTTAGCTCCTGTGTACAACACATGTTTCCTATTCTGACATGACACATGTTTCAATACAGAATGTCCTTCACCCTCATCTGCATAGAAGCAGATGTCAAAACAAAGCTTTACTTAGACAGCAGACGATGCTCGCATTGACAATGCTATCATGCTGATGTTAGGCATTATGATGTTTACCATGTTGACCATCTTAGTTTGGTTGTCAGGATCTGTAGAGGATCTGTAGTGTTGTGTCTTGATTCCTGTTTTATTTTGAAGTCCTTGTCTCTCGTGTCCTCTGTTTCTCTTCACTTCCTGTCCCTGTGATTGTCTGCCCTGTTCCTGATTGTTTCCTCCTGTGTCCAATCACCTGCACCATCCCTGTGTATTTAAGTCCTGTTTGTGTCATTCCCCTTTGTCGGTTCGTCTTGTGTTGATTGCTGAAGATCTTGTGTGTGAGCTTGTTTTGTCTGCATTGAAGCCTGTTGTGCAATAAAGTTGCCTTTCCCTCGTTGATGGAGTTTTGGTCCAGTTACCTGCAGCTGCACATAACATTGGTGTGTCAGCATCCTAACATTTGCTAATTAGCATAAAAGACAAGTACAGCTGAGGCTGATGGGAATGTCATTAGGTATTGGGACTTGGATTTGGTCATAATCTGAATTACAGGACAAATATAGTAACACGAAAGTGTGTCACACATTTCATGGCAATCCATAGCTGTCGAGACATTTCCCCTAAAACCCACAACCCAATGTCATGGTGAAAACAGGAAAAGTCAGGGGATCAGCATTAACTTGTATTCACCATCTGGGAACCATCCATGTCCCTACACATTTGATACCAATCCATCCAGTGAATATTTCACAAGCTTTGGACCAGTTTGTGGCACTAGAGGAAGGGATCTCCAAAGTCAGTATGCCAGTTTGTAACAGTTGTAGATAATTTAGTCGGGACCAACTTGGTGGACAGAGCAACTGATAGACTATTATTGCCATCCCTTGAGCCATAGGGCTAATGTGGCAAAACATACAGAAATTCAAAAATGAAAACAATGTGGGTTATGTTCAGAACTGGAGAAAGACATATTAATAGTTCCATCATCAAGCCATTACATGTCCATCTCAGTCAAGTTATTTGTGGGGGGTCTTTGGAATTAATTAATGGTCAATAAAGACGACTTAAAGCCTGATTAGTGGACTTTTCCCCTATTAGATACAGGATCTGGCTGGGGTGATCCCATGCGTAAGGATATGTGAATCCGGCCACTTAAGGGGCTCTGTGGTTTTGGCTTGATTAGTTTCACGGATGTCCTTCCTGATGCTTTTGGGATATCCTGCTGCGTTCCAGTAAACTTCACATCTCTGCTCTTATGCTGAAAGAAAGAAAAAAAACATTTCCCAGCAAGCGGTATAATCAGAACCGTTAATGATTGAACAGCTTAGATTTTAAAAGATTGTGCAGCTTAACAGGATGAGATAACCTCTAGATATGATTAATTTGGAACTTTAGCAAATCACCAGATTTCTATTAAAGAAGGAAGAACAGTAGAATGCCAGCTTGATTAACAAAGAGGCGTGTTGATCAGTGACACATGGAACACAAGTCTAAAGCAGCTCTCAATGGAACAAGTCAAGGAAATGCAATCTATTAAACTGTAATTCAAAATAATAGGCTAGCTTCCTACAGGAATGGTTCTTTTTGATTGTTTAATTGTTTCCAGACATGCGGGTGAACTAACTGGAATCTGGTTAGATTTTTCTCCTGGGGATTAATGAGGAGCACGTTGGGAGGAAAGCGTTCTACAACCTGGACTAAGGAACAGCTTCTCATTGCAACAATAATTTACATCATGTTGAACTGAAGATTGCAGGCACTATGTTGATGACTAATTTACTTTATCTTGTATCCACTTAATTATCAAGATAAATGCACTTTTGCACTCTATTGTGACATATACACAGCACAGGACATAGTCACATTTAGCCTCTACATTTAACCCATCCTACATTAGGAGCAGTGGGCAGCTTAGATAAAGAACTTGGGGAGGATTTTAGGGGTCCGGTGCCTTGCTCAAGGGAATTTCGACATTGCCCAGGAGGCAAACTGGCCCCTCTCCAGCTACCAGTCCGCCCTACGAACTGGCTGCCACGATCCACTGAGACTTCATCTTAGTCAGTAAGCATCATATGATGTATCTGATTTGAACTGCACTTAGGGGATAAAAGATATATAATATAATGCAATATAAGTCATTCAAATCTTGGGATGATTAAAAGTATACAGTATGTCACAGTGAACAGGACTCCTTAGCCTGGCTGTTGGGGGCTCCAAACATTTAAAGATAGACTATGTCAATTTTGAATTAAGAATGAATACCTTTGTCTTCCGAATAATATTCACCAAGCTGTTAAATAAACTCAGGGGTTTACTGCTACAACCTAACTTTGTCTTGTATGACAAGTAGTTCATGGTGGCTAATGTTAGCTAATGCTAGCAAACTTGAGATGGATATAGTTAATTCTTTCTTTTTCAACAAACATGTTATACTTGTGTGGAGGCAGTTTGTGCCGGCTGCAGCCCTCATTTCTGTCTCTGAATTGTCATGCAATAATGCTGGAACGAAAACTGACTTCTTTTCTGTCTGATCCCGCCTTCAGTCAATGATGATAAAGTAGCTGATTCATTTTCCATATAATGAAATTGACTCTTGTCAATGAAATTGAATTGTGCAGCTGTGTTCAGCTACGGCCAAATGATCTCCTAGGACAGAGTGACATCATGCTGCCGATTCAGCTCAGAACTGCACCTGTGATGAGGTTGCCCTCCTCTGAGCCATACATACAACACCTGGACTACATCTGTACTGGATAACATTACAGTGTAAATGGTGTCATTTGACTGCATCAGGTCAACATGGAAAATAAACAAAATGGACAGAATGTAAATTGGGGGACTGAGAGACCCAAGTTATACAATGCCATGCAAACTATCTATTGTTTGCTCTGATAGGCTAGTTCAAGGTTTAGATAATGTCATTGAACCGCGTTAATCCCCTTGGTGTGATGCGTTTGCGTTGGTGTGAACGCTGGAATCTGTCCGCCTGTTCATTTCTTGTGTGAACACCATTGGAACCAATCACAGGAAGTGTACCCTTCATGTGTCATTTCATTGGTTTAACAAAACATTTGATTCAGTGAGTCGTGATCTAGTTTACTCTCACTGAATTTTATGAATGAACTGTTTATCAGACCACAAATGAGAAAATAATTAGTTAGCTAGCGCATCCCATGGTCCATCTGCCTTATTTCCCAGGAGACTGGTTTGATATATCTGTCTTATCATCATTTAAATGCAGGGAACTTTGTAACCTGTGATTGTTGGTGGGGTCAACGCTTAGATAGATCTGAGGCGGCCAAGGGTGATCACATAAAAGAGATCTGGCCAGCATGTGCTGATATAATAAGAGCGTTAGCCTTGATGCGTTTAGTAACTGGATAGTAATATGGATCACGACAGTTAGCGAACATTCAGAACTAAGCTACAAAGTATTACCATCTTCAGGTTCCTCAGCTTTATTATTGTATACATAATATTATAGATAATATAATGAATAAAACTCTGACCTGTATCTGTGAAAGTGTTTGTGGTAATGGATGTATAACAAGCAATTCAAAGGACAGCTGAGGCATTTACCAAGAGGTAGGCTACCTTGAAATAATAATTAGAATTAATTATATAAATAGTCATTTAACAGTTTATTAAAGGTGAAGGCCTGTGTGAAATTAAGTTTACATGTAAGTTTGTATAGAATTTACAAGAACATAAAGGGTATGTATTCATTTGTTTCTTCTTTTGTGTTATATATTCAAAGCTTTTATTTGTTAATCAGGTTGTTAGGCTGATACACAAGTTATGTGTTGTGTGTAGCAGGATGCATTGGTTGGATTTTGTATGTAGGTTATTTTTGTCATGTGGTGACTCATGTCATGTTTTTGTGAATACAAAACTGTGGGCCTCATAGTGTAAAATAGAAGATAAAACACCACTCACAGGCATTTGCACTCTTGCAGTGAATTATTTACTCGTTGATTTAATTATTATTTGTGCATTGTTACAGGGACATATCACATGGAGTGAGTCATGTGTTTGTCCATGAGGACATCACCTGGGATCTCGTTGTTCTCTGACAGGACGTGTTCACACACGTCAGCTATCCCCTGAGTTTTGGTTACGCCCACACAGCTCTATCTGGTAGAGTTTCCTTGCTTAGAGTTCTCTGGGAGTAAACATCCAAATGTACCGTTTGTGGGAAAAAAGAGGACAGCAAAACACAGTGCTGGGAGCTTATTTTGTCTTAAGATGAACATGAGAGAACTCAGCCCAGAGGCCCCACATTCTGGTCGGAAAAAAATATTTCAAAACAGTAAATGCTGCTGCTTGACTACAGACAACCACACTTACAAATAGAGCATGCTTCCACCTAGCAACAACGAGAACGAGAAGAATATTGCTATGGACAAGGTTTTCTGTATACATACTGCTCAACTTAAGCCGAATGAAATAGTCAAGCCTAAGGCAGTAAATGCCATCTTGGCATTTTACCAGTCTGTAGTCTGCTTTTTCATTGATGCCTCTCCACACATGCCATCACGACACACACGGTCAAATAAATCATGTTGTACTGCACCAGCCCAGACGCCAGAAAAGAAATTGTTGGCATTATTTTTTTTTTCAAGTTGAAAGTGGAACTTTATGGCAATCGCTCGGTGCAAGTAATGTACTAAAGCGAGCAAAAAGTAGAGCATTGTTATAATAACCACTCAATACTGCTGTGACTCCCATTTATTTTACACTTTCACTATCACTCTGCGACTTAGAATAAATGTTTAAACAAATGTATCAAGGTTGCTGAGTGCCAATGGAACTTTTGCCAATATGCAAAAGTTTACAGATAACAAAGTAACACAGTTAGCAGCTAAAACTTGCTACAAAATCACAACATTTACAGTTAAAATCGGAGATTGTTTTTATTAAATACAATATACATGTAAAAATGTGAAAAGACTGGACTTTAATGTAGTGAATGGCGGAGTAAGACCGTCAGAACAGTTTTTCACCACCTTCTCATAACCCTTCCCCTCACACCATAAACCAACACCACCTGCTTCTTAATTGACTTACACACTACTTACCACAGCCAAGCTATGCCTCCTTTAACTTCCTGAGATGCATTTTTCGTGGACACAAAAAAAGCTAATTTAAATGACAGAAAAATGGTGACACGAAGAAGAGGTTTTGTGAGGAGCTACCTTTATTAGGAGCTGAGGATCACCACCAACACCCGTCTCTGCAGTCAACATTTTACCCCGGATAGTTTCAACAACTTCCTTCTACAACTGGGATTCAGAGATCGTCCACTGACGGATGGGGACGAAGCGTAGATAGTCCACAATTACTACTGTGTGACTTAAGAGGTGCAACCTTTCAAACCAGCTAGTTGCCCAACAGTTATTGACAATGGCTAATATTGAATTTTGACAACAGATGTTGTTAAGTAAGATGACAAAAATATCTGTGGCGATGTCGTATGAATAATCTGGTACATTATATGAACCAAAAAAAGTCAACATATTGTTTACAGGCTGGGGAACTCCATGCCGGGTAAGAGCAGGTATCAGATCTGTGCAGAGCACTGGAACAAAAACACCAAGAGACAGTTTGATAATAACATCCAAAACTCAAGTTTCTGTGACATGACAATTACTTTGGAAAATACCCCTTTCACAATCACGCCTACAGCTTTTTTAGATCAGGGAACACTGCTTATTTTTTCACTATTTCTAAACCTGATTGTATATACTTGGACATTCTTTAATCATCCAAATTGGGTTGGGTGCTTGAAAACACATTTTTCTGTGGTTTAATAAACATTACATGTTTATTTTTGTTCTTCCCTGACTTTAATTTTATATGGGGAGTGGATTGAGCAGTGACTTACTCCAGATGAAAATCCTCCTAATAAACAGCATGCAGGGCTCCATAAAGAGGAGGTTCCACAATGTTGTCCAGAATATGAGAGCAAGCACCAAGGCAGCAGAAATACACAAACCACTGCCTCCAGCAGCACAATATTAGAATATATCTGATGTGGATTTCTTGACTCAGTGATTATGGACGTTTTTTAAAACAAACATTGGACTTTCACCCAGGAAACCGTTGTTTGTGTCCAGCTTGAAACAGTTACATAAGAGATGCCACTAAGGTGATTAATTATTTTAGCTAATCAACGTACGTTGTTACGCTACGTACGTTGTTACGAGAAACGCATAATGCCAATGGTCTGGCAACTGAGTTGACTGCACAAGTAACCGCACTAAATATCAGTTAAACATCCCTCAATGCTGCAGCTACTCCATGTCAGCGCCACCAGTTACATGAGAAGCTGTGGTGTGACATTGGATATAGTGAGGAATGTGAATGGTGAAGACTCCTGTCAGCTACACAGTGTCCAGGACCATTTTCATGTCAAAGGTTCTTTCACCATCAGTTTATGAGCCGCCATTTAGGGAAATGTCAGACACTGACTGGTCTCTCTTTGCTCCCTTAGTTTAGTGTCCAACTCAGTATCCTAATGTCTTCCCTAAACAGTTTAAAGGATAAGGCTTTGGATATAAGATACTTTCCCTACTGTCAACAATCACGAGACAATACCCAAAACAACAGTGAATATGTCCCACTAACAAGTAGTAAGCCTGATATATCTTATTCCTCTGTGCCATAGTGCTCCAAAACTATTCAGATAATAGTGAGCCAGTCCATTGCATTTTTCTCCATGATCAGGAACACACATATATTGTAGTTTATTTTTGATCCAAGCCCACAAACACTGTACTGCTGTTGTGAATACTCCCTGGTAGACACAATGTGGAATAATACAAAACTGAAAAAGTCCCAAAACACTTTTTACACATTTATGTTAACTTTGATAAAAACTACATTTCCCAGTTGTTTAGGAAATTATTCTTTTAAAGATTAAAGTGTATATTTTCAGCCATTGTAGACTTACATCTTTAGTAGGAACTAATGGGCTTGGGGCTCAGTGCCAAGGACTAACACATTTGTGTCTTGAGAAGAAAATAGAATAACAACAAGATCATCTTTTAGAAACACATCACATTTAAGAATGCTATGTGTTTAGCTGTAAAATGTTGAACATATAAGTTCACATATAAGCAATGAATGAAGATAACATTAAATTAATCAGAAATACACTCTATACATTGTTAACGTGGTAAATGACTATTCTATATATAGGTTTTACCTGTATTTTAGCTATTCTTATTTATTTATTTTTATCTTTTAGGATGTTTTAATTATGTGAAGTGTCTTTGAGTATTATGAAAAGCGCTATATAAATTAAATGCATTATTATTATTATTATTAGGTGGAAACGGTTTGGTCTGGTTTTTAATGAAATATCTACATAGGTGTATAGAGGCCCATTTCCACAACTATCACTCCAGTGTTTTAATGGTACATTGTGTTCTTAGAAGACTAATGATGATTAGAAAACCCTTGAAAACCTTTGTGCAATTATGTTAGCACAGCTGAAAACAGTTATGCTAGTGAGAGAAGCTATAAAACTGCTGCAAGTGGAGAATTCTTTGATGAAAGCATGATCAAAGTTTGAAAAACAAAATTAATATTTCAAATAAAAATCATTATTGCTAACCTTGTCAATATCTTGACTATATTTTCTATTCATTTTGCAACTCATTTGATAAATAAAAGTCTGAGTTTTCATGGAAAACACGAAATTGTCTGGGTGACCCCAAACTTCTGAACGGTAGTGTAAACATTTTACCATTATCATTAGAACTATTATCTTTTGTTCACTGAAGATAGTTCAGATTATGTTTTCATCGATAAGGCTAAATAGTTGTTCCCATTTTGTCCAGTTCTGATAACATTAGCTACCATACTTTAGCTTCGCAGTTAGCAATGACTTTCCTCTTTGCCTCTCCCTCTCCTGTTATTCCCTGCCTCCATTAGTGATAATGCTACATGTGATAAATGAATGTGCTGTGTTGGAGGCCAGGTAGCTACTCCGGTGAGGGCAGACTGGATGTAGCCATCCCCTGGCAGCTGACGAAGCAACTGTAAAGCTGGGCGACTGCCGAATGAGACATAGTCCTAAGCAGAAGCACACAGTTCACTACCAACCACTTGATGTTTCTAACAGGTTCTCCCTACTCAGCAACACACCCACTGAGACACCAACTCTGATTATTAGTTGCCACGGTGGTGTCCAGCAAATGATGTGAGCTTCGTATAAAATTGTCAGACTTTCCAGGGAAGACCTGGTCCAGAAATGTTCTTCATCCCACTGTGGATCGAGCAGATCTCATATCTGGAGACGTGATTGAGTTTATTAGTGGTTTATTAGCAATCCATGACAACCCAGTGTTGAGACCGGGAAGTTGAGTCCAGATTTCCAGTCTTTTATGCTCTTTGCGCCTCCATTACAGCAGTTACCCGCTGCCACTTAAATATATAAAAGCAAAAGTAAATGGAAAAGGAGTTATACATAATAACCTAATAAAAATGAACAACAATACCGCAACAGTGCAACAAAATAGGAAATTAGACGTGGACTCTAAAATATTAGGTCTCTGTCTATGCTGTACGTTATTTAATATCAGATAATCATATAGATGTATTTTGTATTGCTGTGACCTGGCTGTCATAAAAAGTCAGCCTAAATCATGTGTTCAATGTGGAACCTCTCATATGCCACAAATACGGCATGCCATGAATTCACATTGCTATGACACACCTGCCACCGACGCTGGGAAAGGAAAGGACAATAAAGGTTCTGACCTTCATCTGCCATTATAATGAATGCCGACTACATCGCTTACGTCATACTGGGGATGCAAATGCCCCAGGTTGAGCTCCAAGAGCTCAGGATCCAGTCCAGGTTCATCCTGGTTTCGGTGCTAACAAGGACTGTCTGGAGGCTGAACGAATCCCTTCAGTGGTGGATGGCAGGCAAGAAGGAGGAACCTGCAAACCCACCACCTACGAAAAAGACAGAAGAGGAACCCCAAGAGCAGCTGCACGAGGGCGTGCAGTATGTGAAGGATGAGCTGGACCAAGTTGTCCCCACCACTCCAGAAACCATTATCTACCAGCCTACAAGAGAAAGACTTGGACACCTGATGACTTTCGTGGATGTCAACCCAGCAACCAAGATGCAGGCTGGTGTTGACAACTGCAAAGAATACTTCATCCCCGCAAGGACAAAAGAGGCCTTCAGACAGGAGTGAGCCCAAATGATAGAGGGAAATTGTGGAAATAATGTGGTGAATTTCTTCTTTTTCTTTACATGTAATCATTTTATAGCTAGCTATCCATAAGAAGATGATACATTTGTATTTGTATTTCTTAATTCATTTGGTCTCTCGGATGTTTTCAGTTGTTTTCACATGTCGTCATCCAGAAGACGCAACATTTTTTTTTGCATTTATCAAAATGATGCATGTTTCTCAAGAGACCATTTATTTGTTACATTATGTTTATTTTTTGAGTAATTTATGAATGAAAAAGACCCAAATAAACACACACAAAAAAATGATAGTTATATAACACAAGCCCAGTCATATCTGTCATACTCACAATCCTCAAGGCACCGGTCAAGAAGGTGGAGTAGCAGCCATCTTTGACTCATGCCTATTAATCAACCCTAAATCCTAAATTAAACTATAACTCATTTAAAAAGCCCATTTTGGATAACATTACATCCAATTATATTTGTTATTGTGTACTGCACCTCAGGTCCTTATTTTGAATTTCAGTCTGAATTTTCAGTTTCAGTTGAGTTCTTAAAACAGATTTAAAGAAGAAATAAATGTACTCTTTTAAATTCTTCTCTGCATTGGACCCATCCTTAGTTATTAAGGAGCAGTGGGCTGCAGTGAAGCAAGGGGGTTCAGTGTCTTGCTCAAGGACACTTCAACATGCAACTATGGGGAGAGGGGGGATCGAACCGGGTAACTTATGGTTACGTGGACGACCACTCATCCCCATGAGCTACAGCCCACCCAAATAGTAATAACAGTAATTATTGTAGGATTATTGTATTTTATTATTCATGTGGATGCTGATAATACTGCGTTTAACTAATTATTAGATTTGATTGCTTTTGGTCAGACTGTACAAAAACCAACACACTGTTTTAATCACACCCTCAACCTTGTTCTGGCAATGGAATTGAACATTTAATAGTCTTTGTACAGAACCCTCTTTTATAGACCATTATTTATTAGTTTTGGATTTATTACTATTGGATTACACATCATTTGACAAAGGTATCCACACTTGATGTCTATCAAGTGTTGTAGCCACATGTATGGAAGGGATTCCATCGGCACAGAGGACTCCTTTGCTAACTTCAGTCCCACCCAAATTGATCATCTGGACGATAGTGCTGCTGGCTCACTAAAAGGCTCACACTCAACTCTATTGCCCCTCTAAAAAAGAATACAATAAAACAAAGGTAGTTAGCTGGTATAACCCTCAAACCTGCCAATTAAAGCAAACATTGCAAAAACTTGAAAGGATTTGTCATTCTACCAATTTAGAAGAATCTCGGTCTTAAATTGTAAAAAAAATAGCCCTCCATAATGCCAGAGGAGTATATTACTAAATATTAACCAAGAAAAATAATAAGCAATGTAACCAGGCTGACAGTCACAGCACTATAGTGGCACGTATTCCTAAAGCCATAACATTTTAGTAATTAAAGACAACATTATAATCAACTGATTTATTGTTAACACAAGGACCTTAGAAACCGTTGTAAAACCTGACCCATGTAGAGAGTGCTGGACTCTTCTTCATAAGCCATCTACCTGTCTCTTAGATCCCCATCTCGTCTAGGCTGCTTAAAGAAGTTTTACCTTTAGATGACAACTCTTCACTACTTACAAGATGTCTTTACAAACAAGTTATGTGCCAAAGTTCTCTGAAGTAGCTATAATTAAACCCACCCTTAATCCAGAGGTTTTAGCCAATAATACACATCTTTTTTTAAGTCGCTAATGAGTTGTATGATTTTTACATAATAGTTTATTCAGGTTTTCACTGTCAGGATGTAGAGTGCATCAAAGCCCAGAGACAGCACTGGTGAGAACGACTACAGGCCTTCTAATTGCATTAGACAAAGGACTTGCCTCTGTACTTGTCCTAATATATCGGAACCGCACTAAACTGCTTTAAATCGTATTCATCAGAAATATCAAAGTTTGTATATGTAGATGATGAATTAACCATTCACACCAAAGTCATGGAGTTCCACAAGGTCCTGTGGTCGGACCAATTGTATGTACCTTATCTATGCTTCCTTGAGGCAATATTATTAGATAATGCTACATAAACGTTCACTGTTATGCAGACGATTCCTCATTTTATCCGTATTTTAAAGCCAGAAAAAAACAACCGGTTAGATCTTCAAGCATGCCTACAGGAAATAAAAACCCGGATGACCTGCAACTTTCTGATGTCAAAACTGAAGTTAGTGTACTTGGCCCAGAACACCTCCAAAATAAATGATGTAATGAAAAAACTACACAGTCTAGTCTAGTCTAACACTAGCGTAAAGAATTTCAGAGTTATCAGGGTAGATTAGATTAGATTAGGTTTTACTTTAATCATCCCCAGGCAGAAATTTCTTGACGCAGCAGTAAAACTTTTTTTACAAATATACAATACAATAAAATAATATAGCAGGGCATATTACATTTAAGAATTTAAATAATAAAGGAAATGAAAATGTAAATAAATTCCTTTAATTCCCACATAAAACAAAGAGTGCCACTTTTAACCAAACTCAAAACCAAACAGAACAATTTAACAATTCCTTATTATTAGGCTGCTGACAAAAACTAGGAAGATTGATCATATTACTTCCATATTAGCTTCTGTGCATTGGCTCCCTGTAAAATCCAGAATACAATTTAAAATCCTTCTCACCTACAAAGAGCTCATCGTACCCTATGACCCCACTAGAACACTGCACTCCCAGAATGCAGGGTTATGTGTGGTTCCTAGGGTCTCTGTAAGAGGATGGGAGCCAGAGCCTTCAGCTACCAAGTTCCTAGGAAACCAGCTTCTAGTTTCAGTCTGTGTGGCAGTAGTACACAGGATCTATCTATCTATCTATCTATCTATCTATCTATCTATCTATCTATCTATCTATCTATCTATCTATCTATCTATCTATCTATCTATCTATCTATCTATCTATCTATCCATCTATCCATCTATCTATCTATCCATCTATCCATCTATCCATCTATCCATCCATCCATCTATCCATCTATCTATCTATCTATCATTTCTGTCCATCCGGCGATCCCAGCTAAGATGCTCTCTTTGAGGTATCTTTTCTTTCTTTTACACATTAAATGTTTTTTGAGGGTTTTTTCCTTATTTTATTTTGAGGGTCCAATGACAGAGGATGTTGTAAATTGTATGGATTATGTAATCCCTCTGAGGCAATTTGTGATTTGTGATATTGAGATAAACAAATAAAACTGGCCATAATATACATAATACCACCATCTAGCGGGCTGTGGATGTACTGCAGTTGGTTGGATAAATATTTTTTTTAAATAGGATTTCGTTAATTTACAATGTCAAAATAATAATAATCATAATTTTAATGACCAGTTACGTTTAAATATCTTTAAAAATCACGACAGAACTTCTGGTCGAGCTAGCTAACTTTCCCTCAAAGGCTGTAATGCAAAATGGGTATGAGTCATGAATACTGTGCCAGTAAAAAGTTCCAAAGCATGTGGTGAGAAAACATAAATATATTAAATGTGTGTTCACAATAACAGGCAGTGATTGGAGAGGGTAAAAAAATATTTATTTTGGTCATCTTATTGGCTCCCCTCAACCCCCCAGTTTATTTATTTGTTATTGTTGTGTTATTTGGGAAGGTCTCACAACCATCAGAAGTGAATAGAGTAAAATGAATGTATTAACAGATATTAGTATGATTACTTTACAATTACAGACATAATTTGTTGTATTGCAAGTTTGTATACAGTATTCAAATGTCTTATTAAATGTGTTCTCATTGGTTTACATTTCTAGAACAATAGATAAAGCCAACACAATGTTTATCACTCAATAAGTCAGAAAATGCAGACATAAAAAACAATGTTTTTAGGAATAACGTATTCTATAAATCCGGTTATGAATGGTATATAAACAAAGCCTTCTTTAAACCCCTCCAGAATCTTTAGATATCAACATGAAACTTCCCCTAATTGATTACATACATCATGGTGTTATTTGTTTGTGTTAGTTTTCGGAAATGTTATGTTTAAATGAATGTAAATGAAGTATTTCTAATGGTAACTTTTGTAGAATTCACAAACAATCCAGAGACATACATAGACAAAGTAGTAAAATAAACACCTAAATGTATGTTTTTTTTCCACCAGTCTTAAAGAAGACATGTTATGGAGGCAAAACTGCCCAAAATCTCAAAATGTATCAATGCATGAAAAACAGTGTTTTGTTCAAAAAATCTTAGCTCCTAGCAACGTTTTATTTTCTGAAGACATATAGCTGTAAATATCTAGTTTAATTAAAAAAAATATATAAAAGACTAAGCTAACGTTACTCAAACTGGAGAAAATTGTATGTATTATTTTCAGCAGTGGATCAATACACATTTAGTACTGCATTGAATATTGAATATTTGAGGCAGCAGGACAGTGTTTACCTTGCACGGCAGCTTGAGTCTTACGATGTCACGATATCATACGATACTCCATCCGTTTAGAGTTTAAGTAATTGTGTTTGGACCAATCAGCGTCCAGTGAGGAGCTACAGGTACGGGCGTGGCTAAGGTGAGTGTGAGAGGACATAGAGACAACTTTGTTTCAAAGTATTTCTTCATTGAGAGAAGATGGAAAAAGATGTTATAACTTTTCTTGGCTTCAGTAAGAGTTTGATTAACGGATAGTTTTTCCAAACAGTTTGCAAAGATGGCTTCTCAGACTGTTCTGTGTAACAGGTTACTGATGTTTGGATCACTTATACACACAAAAAAGTGCCTTGTTGCCACCTGAGCAGAATATTTCACATGATCCTGGGCCCATGCTCACACCTGGATATACTGTTTAATTATTAACAGCAACAGAGCATATTTCTTGTGTCAGCCAACAGATGAGATCACATTGACGTAGCAGAGAGTAGAGTAGCATGCCGGGAATTATGATCCCTAAATTCTCACCAAATCTACACCCTGTTTCAGGGAAATATATCTGTGGAAATATAGTTCTTTAGTACCACGTCTCATGCCAAGATGTCAGAATACTAGAATATGTGTGTGCAAAGTGCTGACCAACCTGTAAAAACTATGTATGCAGGTGGCTCAACAAGTGGCTTAACCAAACATGTGGCTCGCCGTACAAAGCAAGGCCAATCAGGTTCCAAAGAAAAGTATGCAGCAGCATTTTACATAGGAAAGATAACATTATGGTAGCAAGGTAGCATTATGGAACATCAGTTCCATAATGCTACCTTGCCTCGTACCATTAAATTGACACAAAGTGGCTAATGGGGATGTGGTGTCCTTTCCTGCCATTGCATATACATATAACCTAATAAAAGGTTAAGGAATCACCTCTATTGTGGAAATAAATTTCAACGCCAACATCTGTTCATACATTTCGCTCAAAACCTCAAATGTCAAGCTCATGGTTGCGACAGAGCAAAGTCCTGGTATCAAAAAGCTCTTGAAGCTGCCGTTGTGCTTCTTCCAAACTGTTTGTTGGGTGTCTGAGAATCTTTGGAAACTGACTCCTTTTCAGAAAACCATTTATGTAGCTTCCCGGCGATAGGACTCTCACAACCACTTCACACTGTGATTGGTCAGCTGCGCGGAGGTAAGGAAGGAGTCATGGTTTGACCTCCTCTCTCTAGTTCACTTTATTCATCTGCATATGCAAGTTCTCTTCTTGGCAACTCTGAGAGGTGACAAGGTCACCACATGCTAACACTTTGGAAAATGGGGCGACCACTGAAGGAGGATCATCGGTTCAATCCCTGGCTCCCCCAGTCCGCATTGCAAAGTGCCATTGGGCAACGTGTGAATGAGCATTTAGCTTGGGATCTGATGGGCAGGTCATTTGCGTGGTAGCCCCTGCCATCAGTATATGAATGGATGGGTGATTGTTGACATGCAATGCACAGTGCTTTGAGTGGTCTCTAGATAAATGCAAGTACATTTATATACCAAATACTTTCTGCGCAGGCAACATTTTTCCTTTTCTTTGCCTTTCCCTTTGTTTTTTATGTGCAAAGTCATAAAAAAAAGCTTGCTCACTTATACTCAAGCCTTCATGTTGTTTTACAGCAGAGGAGACTGAACCCCTGTGTTTCAAAGCGTCTTGAGCTCTGCACAATCCTCTGCCCAGCAAAACCCCCCTCCGCAGAGCTGCTTACAATAGGCCTTCATTCCCCGTATCTTCTTTTAAACAGCAATAAAATATTTTACATTTCCTCATCAGGCAGTAAAAATTGGGCTGACTACCATGCATTCCCCCTGTACTCTGCAGGATCCATCCAAGTCAAGTTCTAGTTTTTTTTGTTCTGTTCTCTGCCTTCACGTATTGTCACCCTTGCTTTACCCCTAGCTACAGAAACCACAAGGAGATAACACAAGAGAAGAAGCAGCTTGTTTGATGACTAGAACTAGCCTTTAAGGGGGTTCTTTTTTGACATACGAGAAGGATGACAGGCCTTGAGTATCTCCCTTCCCAAACCTTCTTCCCCCTCTCTGCCTGCCCCGTTTTGCTATTCTTTCCCTGGTTCAATGCCCTTCCTTTTCTTTATTCCGTCCTTTTTTTCCAAATTTAATTCCCATGCTTGGTTTCTGTCTTTTTTATATTAGATGTGCTCCAGTACAATCCTCCCTTCTTTTCTACTTTCCTTCTTTCCTATGTTTTCTCCTTTGATTCCTCCCTCCACACCCACATGACCAACATCATGCGAAAACTCTCATGACCGTACGCTCTGCCATGCGGACAGTTAGGACCCAGGAGAGAAGAACTGTTATAGCACTAAGCCCCTCAAGCAGGCCTCGTCTCGTAACCCCAGTCAGCTCTGGACAATTTAGAGCTCACTTACACTGCCAGAACTTTCCCAAAAACCCAAGAATCCTTTTTTAGGATCCAAGGAACCTTAGCTGCACTTTGACCAAAGGAGCCAGGATATAGATTTTGTTCCTAGCTTTGGGGGTACAATGTTCCATTAGCCCAGGAACTATTGTGGTGGAGTTTGGTAAACCTTTCAATGTGGTCACACAGTAAAGCAGGAATAAATGACTGTACAACAACTTTTATGGTGTTTTAGAGTTCACTCTCACTGTCTGCATGCATCCATTTTAACATTAGAGAGCTAAAAAGAACAACAAAACAAAAAAAAATGTTGTCAGAGCATTTGATTTATTGATTGCTATAAAGAGAATTTCAACAAATATAACCAAAAATGTTTGCAAACACTAGAATTTTGCTAAAATTAGCATTTGCAAGGGATAATGTTTGCGTGTTTCTTAAAATGCTTTCTTTAACATGAGTACAATACAGCTTGTTGAAAATAAAACCAGAAACAAGACTCGAAAACACAGTTAATAAATTATGTTTACGACTTTAAAATACTAACTATGGGGTTTTGCTTGGACTTAAAATATTGAACATTATGAATACAATTTGAAATCAAACTCAACAGTGCAAATGAATGTTTGACCTTCGAAATTATCACCAGGCCTTAGCATGTATTTGACATTATCAGGTAAAGGATTGGACATTCCTTTACCCAGCAATTTGGGCCCACGATTTAAGGATGTAAATATTGCTCAAATGCACAATAAATGTAAAGAAAGTTATACTAAATGTAATGGTTGAGTTCAAGCCGAAATGCACAAATGGAACTCTTAGTTATTTGGTTACCTGGTGCTCCTTAGTTTCTGAAACTATTTGTTCAAAAAACAGCTTTAGGATCATCTCCGTATTCTGTCACACTCTGTGCACCTGTGAGCCAGGGGTTGTGTTTTGCAGCATGCTTTGAAGGTACATGGAATGTGACTTTTAATCCCTTCAGAAAAGGAAAAACAACCAGAGAAGATGTAGAGACACAGTTGGCAAGGTAAATTGCTCCATATCACACCGTTATACACACATATATATTTATAAGGCAGTTGTCACTGGTTACAGAGTCATTGCCAGGTTTTATCCACCATGATCCTTATTACATTTCCAGCCTAGTTATGATAAAGAGAACAATTAGTAAGAGTATAAAGGGTGTTAAGAGTGCAAGTGCGGACAATAGTTTCAACAATGCCCCAGCAGAACTTGATACAGCACTGCTCTGAGGTGTGGGTGTTAACCACTGCACACTGTGAGGCATTTCTAACATGAATGCAGCCTGCTATTAGCCTAGCAGTGAAGATAATACAACTTCCTCTTTCCACATGTTAGAACTTGACAGCCAATTGGAGCCATAAAAGTCCAGAAGGTTCCCATATCCAGCAGTTCACACCAGGCAGACTGTTGTTAACGTTAATGAGGTGTGATGGCAGGCTGCTCGGTTATCAAGGTCAAGGCTAGCGCTGCTAACAACACAGGGAAGTGGCTGAGCCCCTCAACGCTGTAGAAAACAAGAAGGAAGCGGCGTCTAAGTAGCGCACACTCTGTAGTTCTGTGTCCATTTACGCATGCATTCATACAAGCATGATTCACTTAGAAGAGTGTTGCATATGCTTTGTTGCAAATTATGATTTGTTTAGGTCAAAGATAGAAAATATAGCCAATCATTGTTTTATATATAAAGGTTATCATTACAAACAACATTAGAATTATTAAGAAACTCCTTTTTCATATATTGTAATCTTGTATATAAGATATTATCTTTTTTTTTTCCACTTTGTGGAGATATTCTCACCATTTGCACCCCAGGAGGCCAGCATAATAAATCACACATCATACTACGCCTGTGTTTTTCCAATTTTTAAGGAGTTTAAAATAGAACCCCTTCACAACCAGACAAATACTCTTTTATCTTATTTCTGTTATTATACTACTTGTTTTACTTATTACTGTGAGCAATGCTGCTGTAATCCTGTAATTTCCCCACTGAGGGACTAATAAAGGATTATCTTATCTTATCTTATCTTATACAAGGTGGTAGGTCAGGAGGATCTTCCACGTGGTCTCGGTCAACCTGTGCATCGACTCCCAATCCGTGAGGCAGACGAGAGAGGAAGCGGGGTCCACCTGCAGCTACATGACCTGAGGCTCACCCCCCACTTCCTGGGAGCCAACACCGACACCTCGCTGCTGGAGGCCCAGGCCGCACTGAAAGGAAGGGAGGCACAGTAGAATCAGAACCAGGACTGCGCTTGTCAGACTGTCAGACTCTGCTGCAGTAAAATAAAAGATGTTCTCAAGGGAATCTGCTCGGAGTCCCTTGACTGGCTGCTAATAGCCAGTCAACATGCATATCCATTGGACCTGGCTGTGTCTGATGCTTCCTGCCTGGTGAGCCGGCCTCCTGCCTTGGCCCTGCTGATCGCCCCGCCCCCCCTCCTCTCTACCTCCTTCTGTTTCATGAATTTTGGAGGTCCATTCATACATTCTGTCATATTCATTGAATGTGTTGTAACTCTGTAACTCTGTTCATTCTGTACACATGACATCTATTCATCTGTCCATCCGGGGAGAGGGATCCTCCTCTGTTGCTCTCCTGAAGGTTTCTTCCCTTTTTTCCCTGTGAAAGGTTATTTTTGGGGAGTTTTTCCTGATCCGATGTGAGGTCAAAGGTCAGGGATGTCGTATGTGTACAGATTGTAAAGCCCTCTGAGGCAAATTTGTAATTTGTGATATTGGGCTATATAAAATAAACTGAATTGAATATCCCCCACCTTATGAATACGAGTTTGGACTGTGAACCATGAAGCATTTCAACTGCTGTTTACACAAATTGACATACACTACCTCATCATGCCAGGGATCTCACATGCACACTTTCTGACACACACCCATACTCACACTATCTATATATCCACTATATAGAGGAATAGTGTGGGAGTTATCTGTATAAATACGTGCACATCCTACACAGGCCAGGTTCTATACATGTTTCTTTTGTATTACAGCAGCCGGCAGAGTCTTATCTTTAGTCATGATATACCCACAGAAGATCCTGAAATGGTCAGGTCACATATTTAACCTTTGACCCGAGCACCGCTGCTGAGAGGTCTGCCAGGAGAAGCCACCGTGTTTGCTCCAAAAGGGAGAGAGGCACACAGGCTGAGAGAGGGGGAGAAAGAGGGGATAACACGGAGCGAGTGTATGTGTTTATGGCAGACTCAATCCAATGTAAACAGCTTGGGTGCTGTCTGTCACCATAGCTCAGTAACGTGGTTGTCCGGTTTTCACTGTCCCATTTCCAGCTGTTATGCAAGTACTGGGGTTATGGAAGCACACCATATATTGAAGCTGCACCCAACAGTTTTATAGTGCTCTGAGGAGAGTGAGGTAGTTTGCTGCATTACCTCTGTTTGTAAAATAGAACAAACTGTGCATGTCTGTGCTGAGGTTTCCCAGAGGTCAGACAATCTCCAGACGATGGGGAATGCTCTCATTCATCCCATTTGATGCCCCTTGAGCAAGGCACTAATCCCTGGTTCTTCAACTGCTGGTCACTATATACTTCATACAAGCATAGTTTTATGGACCAGTTCTCAATTATTCTGAATGTAATATGAGTTAAAGATAACAGCACTGACAAACAATGTAAATCAACCCTAAATCACACACTCTATATAACAAGTGGACGTTGTCACTGTGATGTCACCAGTTGGTTTGTGGACTGTGGTTTTGGCCATTGTCATTTAGTTTTTTGGTCGTTGTCATTTTTTGTTTTTTTTTAATCCCAAATTGAAGTTTATGAACTGAAAACACACTGTGAAAGGGTTAACGTTCTTTGACGAAACCATTGATAATTCCCAGACTGGACAATGTTGTGCTTGCAACCTGTCAATCACCTTGTAGCCCCACCCTAAAGCATATCCTGCTTTATGTTGTATCTGACTCTAAATGGACCATAATTTACTAAATCAACATCACGCTGTATTGAAGAAGACTTAAAACTAGAGATTGAGACCATAAACTCATGTTTACAATGTTTACTGAGGGAATAAATCAAGAGGGAAGTAGAGTCATTTTCTCATAGACCATCAATCAGACTTCTTTTTGCAACCGCAGGAGTCGCCCCCTGCTGGTGATTAAATATAATTTGGGTTCAAGGCACTTCTTCATTGGCTTCACAATTTAGAACTCGAGGCTGCCTCTTGGGGTCATTATCAATAATATAACAATGTGAATTATCAATAACATGGAATGATCAAACAATGCAGACATCCATACATTCTGACAATCCCTAAAAGGGTATACCAACAGTTTTAATATTCAACTTCTGTAACATTGAATGGAACAAAACTAATTGTTAAAATCCAAGCAGCAAAGGCCGAGATGCTGACTTTAAGTCCACTGTACCAAATATTTTGAAGCTTCATACTGTTACCATTATAATTATTATTATTATTATTATTAACTTCCATCCACCTTATCCCCTCCTCCTCACAACACAGCAACATCTCTGTAATTGTCTAAGCCAAAATGTATTGAAAAAAGATAGAAATTCCCAATATGTTTTATCGCGTCTGTTTTGTTGGCGTTTAGCCATTCAATATAACATTTTTACTGCGCTCATAAAAAGCCCGCTCCTGCCTCTGACAGCTTCTACATGTTTTATAAACCACACTATATAGGGTTAAGATGACGTGAAATTAGACGCAGGGAACACGGTAACTGCAGATGTGTCATTCGTCTGAACTCGGGTTACATGGTATGAGAAAAAAAGTTCTGCATCTCTCTTCATCATCTTAAAATCTCGCTCTGGTCACGGTGCCAAAGAATGTTCGCTTGTTTACATGATCCATCATTCCTAAGTGATGAAACGTGTAAACCGGAACATTCTTTGGCAACTTTGTTGGTTTCAGGAGTAATATTCTGGGAAGAGATATATTCTCCGACAAAGTACTGCAGATGTATACAGTGATTACGAAGAAATATACCTACTTTTAAACTCCTGAATACAATGCACTTTTTGAAAGAAACAGCCTGCATGCCACATGTTTTCCAGTAGCAACTGCTTTTATGATGTCCTGCTTGACCCCCCTTTGGTATGCATAGTTTTACCCTTTCATTTCCAGTGGTATGCAATTTATATATAGAGTGTATATAGGAACATGATGACATCACTAACAAAGTCTGACTTCGCAAGAAACCATTTAAAACAAACAAGAAGTTTAACCACATTATCAAAACTACTTTATTTGGAGATAAAAGTGAGGGAACCTGAAATATAAAAAGTCAGAGGTGCACCAGGGAGTTGGTCCGATGTTGACAATGAACAGTTGGGGCAATAATTCCACGTGCTTTTTCTTCAAAATAACTGGCTTTAAAACTTGTCTTGACAAGTTGCTGTCTTCACACGCTAACCTATCAGTGGTCAAAACCCCCGGTGGTTCTCCGATGTTCTTGCGGCTAGATAACAAACTAACAAAATACAACTTAAAAATAATAGTAGACTTCTTGGAATGCACATTTGTCTCCATTGTCGGAGAGTAGCTGTTTTCCGCCACTTCAAGTCTTTGTTCTAAGGCAATGCTAAGCTAAGCATGTCCGAGACCTCTCAAATGATCATCTCATCGAGCTACGTTTTTTCCCAACCTAAGGTGCTGAGCGGTTCCGGTCAAAACCGCATTACTAAAAGTGTGGATTTACATGTGATCTCAAGAGCCCTTGATTCTCGCATGATCTTGGGATATTGTGAGAAACCAGCTGCCAACAGGTCAACATTTTCCATTACCTCCCAGGAGGAGCAAACAAGGTTATTTGCCGAAATACTGAGTCACAATGCACTGCTTGGATTAGTAACAGGAATGCATGGCCCAACACTACCACACATTCCATTTATTGAGTGTTACTGTACTACTGTCACTGTAGTGTTACTGAGTAATCCTACTTCAGGTACAGTGACGCTGGCCATAGGCACACGTGTGTTCTGTATTAGAATGGTGTTATTGGTCGCAGATGTGGTCACGTGACACATGTGAAAACAAGTAACCGACCAAACATTCAACCATTTAGCCACCCAGCAGTCTACCTATCCATTATTGAAGCAATTAAGAAACTAATCAAAGCAGCCGGCCATTGCAGAGGACTGTAGTGGAGTGCCATGAAGACTCAAACCAGGCCAAGCTGAATGTCAACACAGTTCTTCTCCACTGCACATTCCAGCTTAAAGTCCAGGCAACAGTGAAAGGAGCCAGGCAATTACAGTGCAGCCGCCTGCTTCACTTTTTTGTTTACCTTTTGAAATGTTCAGAAGCCTCTGAGCCTTTTGAAGTCAGTTCCTTGTGTTCGAGGGGCTTCTATTTCTATCCGAGGGGAAGAAAGTAGGCATGAGTAATGTGTTCAGTTACAGATGTTACCAACTCGGTTCCAACTAACTAACAGTCTCCACTTTGTCCACTTAACAGAAGGATAAAATAATGGTGACACACTTTTACTTCCAAATGAGAATTTTTTCTTAATGTTCAGATTTACTTTAAAGCTATACAGTTTGTAATCTTCTTCAAACACATGGTTTAACAGAAATCAATAAATCAAATGCTTAGACAACAAAAGAGTAGATTTGGCTGTCGCAGGACTGTAATAAGCACTGAAATTGGATGGCTACCATCGCAGTCTTCCACAAACTGCTAGCCTAACTATGAGAACTAACAATAGCCATGTTCGTTGTCTTAGTTCATAATGATAATATTTGGAAGGGTGGCTTTGTAGGGAGACCTAAAGGGGAAGGCGGTACTCAGGGACTTTATTGCTAGATTTAGCCATATTTGGAGCTAGTGCTGCTAGCTATCTGGGCTGGGTTTTTCAGTTGAATAATTTAGATATCCAGTTTACTCTTGCTGGTTTCGCAAGATTACCCACCCTAGCTTTAATACTGTTGAGAAAGTATATTTTCATTTCATTTTTGATGAATGAGAACTTGTTTTCATCGTGCCGTCATCCAGTGGTTTGTGAACTGCCATTTTTAAGCCTTGAGTTCGGCCTCTTTGGCTTACGGACGTTGCCATCTTGTTTTTTACAAAAAACAATGAACAAAAATTGGGAGTGACGTCTCTGGTAGCGGCAGCAACCTGTCAATCACAATAAGCCCACCCTAAAGCATACCCTGCTTTATGGTCTATTTGACTCAAAATGGAGTATACTTTACTAAATGAACATCACTGTATTGAAGAAGACTTGAA
Organism: Cyclopterus lumpus; assembly: GCF_009769545.1. Classification (NCBI taxonomy): domain Eukaryota; kingdom Metazoa; phylum Chordata; class Actinopteri; order Perciformes; family Cyclopteridae; genus Cyclopterus; species Cyclopterus lumpus. The sequence goes on along the minus strand of NC_046986.1, from coordinate 23,636,465 downwards.
ACTAGAGATTGAGACCATAAACTTGTTTACAATGTTTACTGAGGGAATAAATCAAGAGAGAAGTAGAGTCCCTTTCTCATAGACTTCCATACAATCTGACTTCTTTTTGAATCCGGAGTTGCTGACCCCAGCTGGTCATTAGAGAGAATGCACGTTTGAAGACACTTCCGTATTGGCTTCACTTGGCAGAAGGTTGCCGCCTGGTAAATACTGAGAAGCCCTTGAAATCAAAAACAGCCCTTGAAATCAAAACAGAAACACTCAACATTTCCCAACTGATGAGCAGCACAGTAACTGGAAAAGAAAATGCATCTTTCAAGTGGATCTGTTACTGAAACAAACACGCTCTCTGTGCAGCGACTGAAACTGCCTGTCATAAAGGCTTTGTTGAGTTTAGGGCCTGTGGGAAACCCCGGGCCCCCGACCAATTCAAGCAAGCTGCTCTCAGCCAGTGAAACCAGAGAAATGGCAATGCTCACGGGAGCAGGGATAGTGACTCAAAGACACCCATTCACCAGTCAAACACTCTTCCCGGGGGTGTATGCTCTACAAGCAGAACTACACAAGGATCACACACTCTCTGTTGTCCCCTAAATAGAGTTATTATATTATATCATAAATTGATCATTAAGGCATGTGCACTAAATTGTTGACACCATCTTTGACCTTATTGCCTTTTGAGAGTTTGTTTCATAAATTCTCTGCTCAGGTAGACATAACTCCACTATATCTTTACACAGATTGTAGTTGTTTGCTGCTGTATTCATTTACCGAATATCGTAGATTGCACTTTTTAGAATAGTACTTAAGGTTACAGCAGGACACATCAGTAAGTAAAGACAGAGTCTATTCTTTCTGTATACTCACAGTATTACATAACCATTGAGTATGACTCAATTATTAGAGCTTTCCATTTGTGTATAAATTACATATTTATGTGTATAGCATTTTTCAGTGTAGAAAGATAAAGTTACATCGAATATGTCAATAAAGCTTGCACTAAAGTCATAATCCTAAAATCTTGTATTTTTGTGCCATGTTTATGCTCAGTGTTTCTCAACCAACAACCTGGAGGATAAAATAATGATTAATTAATTATATTGCTCATTAAAGATCCACACGTTCAAGTTTAGGGATTTCAATGTCAGTCCACAGCTTTGGTTCAAACGGAAACATCTTGACAACTGTTAGATGGATTGCCATGACGTTTTTTACAGGATGTATTCTAAAAGCTGTGGGGACCTGTGACTTTTCCTCGAGTACCTCCATGAGGTTGATATTGATGGTTCAAAGTGAAATATCTTTAAAACTGTGGGAGAGAAACCAAAGATACAGATTTTGGTACCCTTTTTTCCCCATGAAAGGGTTTTTTCTGTTTTTTTGGGAGTTGTTCCTGATCCGATGTGAGGTCCTGGGACAGGGATGTCGAATGAGTACAGATTGTAAAGACCCTCTGAGGCAAATTTGTAATTTGTGATTTTGGGCTATATAAAATAAACTGAATTGAATAGAAATATCTGATACTGGGGAACTATTAGATGCATTACCAAAACATTTGGTACAGACTTTTACCATCAGTGGACTGTTGGGAAATGGTTAGCAGGGAAGGTCATGCTTATTCTTGTGCTGAAAACGGAGATCGGCTCCACATCAGTACTAATGGTACTATAAAGTGCAATAGGGTCCTTTTAAGATTTCAGTGTGTTATTTGATGTGTTCACTGGAGTTAATGGCATACAGGTCTCTAAGCAGGGATGCCAATCAGGGATGAAAAAGAAAAGAAAGACATTCCCCTCAATGTTTCTATTACGATCCTATTTCTTGCCTCCATGCATCCCTCTGGATCATAACTGAACTATCATGGGGGTTATGGCAAATCATGTAAATGTCTTAATCTAATAATTACCAGAATCTGGATTTTCACAGTAATCGAGTTGTTTGTGAAAATTATTTGTGAAAATTGCCCTCAAGTCTTATATTTGCCTGAAATAACCCCGCTTCCCGACCCGCCCTCCCAACACAACATCACACACTAATCAATAGGAATATTAAGACACCATTATCTGTGTGTGTGTGTGTGTGTGTGTGTGTGTGCTCTTTCTGCATAATGGGGAAAAGTCCAAAGCTTAACTTCTAGTGCCTTTAGCACAAGATTAGCGCATTAAACAATTAGACTGAAAGGGCCACCCCGCCCCCCTCCGTGTAATATATATATAATCTAATATATAATAAAATCAGGTTGACCATCTACCTGATGTCATTTGGCCCCTCGCAACCACACAGGCTCCAATGCAGCCAAACTACCTGCACTGTCTTTATCTACGCCCCTAAGTGTGTACATTAAATGTAAAGTGGGAACAGTGATGGTGGGGGGCACGGTCAGAGCAGTAAATAGGGTTAAGCAGCAGAGTGAGGACCGTAGGAGAGGAAGGTGGATGAATAAAGAGTGAGAGAGGGAGGATGGAGAGAGGGAAACCCAAGGCTGGAACAGCAGGAAGGAAGGAAGGAGAAGAGACGCACTTCAATGGAGAAAAGCAGATGAAGAGGGAGTTTAATTACCTCTATGCATATTTTTGTGAAAACAAATTGACTGCGATGAAAATAAAAAATAGATTAGTAAAATAGCCATGTGTATAATACCAGCTGTGAGTGCCAGTGTTGTTTCCATTATCTGCTTATTTCGACTGGAAACGTGAAATCTACATGACCAAATAACTAATTAATATGCCTCTTTTTTTGCAGTGCGGATGGCTTCCGAGCCGCCGGCCCCACCAGCTGCCAGGAGTGTCAGAGAGTTAGTGGGGCCTTGAGCCACTCACATAATCAGCTTTATTAGTGCTGCCGCTAAAACCGATTTAAAAGCAGACTAGAGGGATCAGACGGGCCAGCTGTCCACACCAGCACCTCGGCAGGCACCCTGGCCCCAGCCCACCCACACAAAACACCAAAACAACAACGAGCCAACTGTATGCACTGCCTACTCAACTGTGTGAGCAGGCTTATTATCATATCACACTGGCTCAGAGGATGAACATTTTAAAAATGTTACTCGCATTTCCAAAATCTGTGTTCATTGATACATTTGAGATGGTTTATTTGAAGATATTTAAAGGTTATTGTTAATTTAAAGTAGGATATTTTTTCATAATGAACTTTTTTGTGTGCTCCAGGTTGTCAAATCACTGACCCACGACATTATTTTTTTTTCCTGCCTTGAGTCCAAATCCCATCACTTCCACTTCTCAGCGCAGTCAAAACAACCTCGCCTCATTAAGAAGTCCCTGACACTGACAGTGGCCTCATGACCTCATGGTGTTTCCTCTTCACCTTTACAGTTCATCTCCCAACCGGCCTCTGCTGATAAATACAGAACAGTGAAAAAGGAGGCTACCTCCATATTAGCTGGTATGCAACACCCAGCTCCAGGCCAGACGTCAACCCTACATCATGTTTCTGTGGTGTGGGGAAGGACCGACAAAGATAATCTGTTCTAGAGGGCCAGGTCTCGCCCACTTAGACAGGTTTCAGGGCCAGATTAGCCGGGTAATGGGAAAGTGATAAACAGGACACACGCTCCGATACTTTGCAAGCCCTCTTTGTGAAGAACATAAAGTCTTTTTAACATTCAGGTGAAGGCAGGAATCTGAAAGCCATTTAGTTACATTTGGATGTGAGATTAAGTGCACCTTGTGTCACGGTCAAGCCGTGCCTCCTGCCTGTACTGTGTGGTAGGGGCGTGGTTCCAGACTGATCTCCTCCTGGCTCCTTAATTAGACCAACCTCACCTGCTCAAGCAACCAAGCTAACTAATCACCCTGCTGTTCATCTACCCTGGATCCTCATGCACTCATCGCCAGATCGTTGTCTCAGCTGACCTGGTAGTGGCTGCTCTTACGTGGAAGAGTTTTTAACCTAACTGTGGTTGTCTTGCCTCTGACCCTGTCTTTCTTGTTCTCACAGTCATCCGTCCTCCTGGTTCCCCAGTCTGCCTGCTGTTCCCTACCTGGACTCCCCCGCCTGGATTTCCCTGACATTCCCCGACTGCTCCTCTGTAGTTGTTTCCCTGACAATAACCAATTTCTACTCCCTGGACTGCGTTTTGCTCCGCCACAACATATCGTAACAGAACGATATGGCCAGAATGGACCCAGCAGACTCAGGTTCCCTCCGTCAGGCTCTCTCATCACAGGGTGCTCTCGTTGGCCAGCACGACCAACTCCTCAGGGACCTCATGGAGTCACTTCGATCCCTCGCAACTGACGTGAGCCAGATGGGACGGCGGCTCAATCAGGTTTCCACACAGCTTTCCTCCCCTGTTGCTCCGGAAGCTGCTGTAGCGTCCTCAGCTCCTCAACACCCTACCCAGCCCGCCGCCTGCCCTCAGGAGCCGCACGTTCCTGCGCCGGAGCGCTGTGCTGGAGACCTGGGAACTTGCAGGTCTTTTTTAATGCAGTGCTCCCTAGTATTTGATCAGCAACCTTCCAGATATGTCATAGAGAGAGCCAAGATTGCCTGTGTTATTCTCTCTCTCCTTATGGATGAATTTACATCAGTCCATTGCACCTTATTAACTCTGCTTCCTCCCCGGAGTCGTTGTGACTTCACGTCTCATGTGTCTGATGCCTGGTGAACCGGCCTCCCGCGTTGGCCCTGCTGATGCCCCGCCCCCCCTCCTCTCTACCTCCTTCTGTTTCATGGATTGGAGTTCCATTCATACATTGTCATATTCATGTAATGTGTTTATGTAACTTTGTTTTTCCTGATCCGATGAGAGGTCCTGGGACAGGGATGTCGTATGTGTACAGATTGTAAAGCCCTCTGAGGCAAATTTGTAATTTGTGATATTGGGCTATACAAAATAAACTGAATTGAATTGAAAAAAAAGTTATGGGGTCGCTTACTGGGAGGGCGCTAGCTTGGGCAACAGGTTTATGGGAGAGTCAGTCGTTAGCTAACTCCTCATACCAGGACTTTTGTGATGAGATGCGAAGGGTTTTTGATCACCCCCTTAGCAGTAAAGACATTTCCTCACGCTTGCTTTCCCTACGTCAGGGCTCCCATAGGGTAGCAGATTATTCAGTGGAGTTTCGGACTGTTGCACATGGTTCAGGGTGGAGCGATGTATTCCTACAGGGGGTCTTCCTCAGAGGGCTTAATAACCCTGTAAAAGAGGAACTGGTAGTGAGGGATGACTCTGAAAGTATTGAGGCCATTATTGCTCTTGCTGTCAGACTGGAGGGTCGCCTTGATGAGTTTAGGAAGGAGTGACCTAGCTTCCCTTTTAGTTTACCACCCCCTTCTGTTGCTTTCCCCCCCACATCTGTGAGTACCAGCCACAGCCCTGTTTCAAGTTCCCAGACCCCTTCTGGCTTCCCGGCTCCCCATACCTCAGCAGAGGCACCCATGCTACTGGGCAGTGGAGCGGCGCTGTAAGATCAGAGCCGGATTGTGTATTTATTGTGGCCAAACTGGTAATTTTCTGGCCTCCTGTCCCCGGTGGCCAAAAGAGGAGACTACTTCCTGTACTGCCCCCCAGATCAGAATGCAGCTCAAGGCCACTCTTGTTCGGAACTCGTTTCCCAAACCGGAATCTCCTGCCAGCTGCTCAACACTCCTCTCCGGGCTCATGCTCTAAACGGAGGACTTCTCGGTCATGTGACCCACATCACAAAACCACTGCACCTGGTATTGTCGGGTAATCACCATGAAGTCATTCAGTTTAATATTATACCCTCTCCTCAAACCCCCATAGTTCTTAGTCAGACATGGTTAAGACTCCACAATCCACACATTGACTGTTTAAAGAATAGGGTTCAGAGCTGGAGCTCTTTCTGTCATTCTTCTTGCCTAAAATCTGCCCAAGCGCCTGCAGAGGGCGCTACCCAATCAGTTGACTCGTAACCCCCTGAGCTGTCAGCTATCCATGCGGTGTATCAGGATCTTTGTGAGGCCTTTAGCAAGAAGCAGGCTCTTCTCCTACCCTCACACCGGCCCTATGATTGTGCCATCAACCTGCTGCTCCACGACCCTCCAGTCAGTTATTCAACCTGTCCCACCCTGAGCGAGAGTCCATGGAGACTTACATACGAGACTCTCTCGTTGCAGGGATAATTAGGTCGTCGTCCTCCCCTGTGGGGGCTTAATTTTTTTTGGTCCAAAAAAGGACCGTTCATTACGCCCTGTATTGACTACCAAGGGTTAAATAACATTACTATTAAGAACAAGTATCCTCTTCCCCTTATCAACTCAGCCTTCAAACCCCTACATGAAGCAACCATTTTTTTCAAAGCTAGACCCTGGAATGCATACCACCTTGTCCGCATCAGGGAGGGGGATGAGTGGAAGACTGCCTTCCGGACCCCCCTAGGTCACTTTGAGTGTTTGGTCATGCCTTTTGGGCTTACCAATGCTGCTACAGATTTTCCAAAATCTGTAGCAGCAGTCTTCCTGGATCGATCCGTTTTTGTTTATTTAGATGACATCTTGATCTTCTCCCTGAGGAACACATCGGACATGTGAGGCAGGTCCTCCAGCAGCTACTGGAGAGCAAACTCTACATTAATGCGGAGAAGTGTAATTTTCATGTGGCTTTGGTGGAGTTCCTGGGGTACATCATCGAGAGCGGGCAGGTGAGGACGGACCCAAAGAAGACGCAGGCGTTGGCTGATTGGCAGACACCCACTTCCTTAAAGCAACTCCAACGGTTTCTGGGGTTCGCAAACTTTTACAGGAGGTTCATCTGTGACTACAGCAGAGTGGCGGCACCTCTCACCCAACTCACTTCTCCCGCTAACCCCTTCTCCTGGACCTCAGGAGAAGGGGCCTGTGCTCGTACATCGGGATCCCATGTGTCAGTTTACCGTAGAGGTGGATGTTTCTGACACTGGAGTGGGGGCCATTCTGTACCAGCGCTCAGCCACGGACCAAAAGCTCCATCCTTGTGCCTTCTTCTCCCGGTGTTTATCCCCTGCTGAGTGTAATTACGATGTTGGCAACCGAGAACTGTTGGCAGTTAAACTTACTCTGGAGGAGTGGAGACAATGGCTGGAAGGAACGACACAACCATTCATTGTTTCGACGGATCACAAGAACCTGTCCTGTATCCAGACCGCTAAACACCTCAACTCCCATCAGGCACGGTGGGCCTTGTTCTTCGGTCGTTTCAACTTTATGCTCATGTAATGACCCGGTTTCAAAGAAACCTCAAGCCTGATGCTCTTTCCAGAAGATTCAGGACTGACCACCACACTACAGATCCTGAGTCCATTCTCCCTTTGTCATGTGTGGTGGCAGCGGTGAGTTAGGAGATTGAATCCCTGGTTAACGAGGCCCAGGGAGCCTTCCCAGATCCAAGAGGGGGCCCTAAAAACTGCCTTTTTGTACCAGAGCCAGTCCACTCACAGGTTCTCTAGTGGGTTCACACCGCACGTTTCGCCTGGCAGCAATTGTCTCTCCGGAAGAGACGATTCTGGTGGCCGTCCATGGACACAGACACACGCGCCTTTGTCCTTGCTTGCACTGTGTGTGCTTGCAGTAAGTCCTCTCACCAGCCTTCTACGGGCCTACTCGGCCCCCTTCCGATTCCGCGGCATCCTCGAAGCCACATTGGTCTAGACTTTGTTACCGGACTTCCTCCTTCTCGGGGTAAGACTACCATTCTTACCATAGTCGACAGGTTTTCCAAAGCTGTACATTGTGTGCCCCTACCTAAACTCTGTACAGCTGTTGATATTGCCGACCTCCTGGTTAACAACGTGGTCCAGCTTCATCCCATCTGACATCGTCTCCGACCGTGCACCACAATTTACTTCACAGGTATGGAAGGCTTTCTGTTGAGCTATTGGGGCGTCTGTCAGTCTCTCGTCAGGATATCATCCACAGACTAATGGACAAGCGGAGCAAGCCAACCAGTACCTCGGAGCAACACTTGGTGTGTCACCAAATCCCTGGTGTGAGCATCTCCCCTGGATTGAGTATGCCCACAACTCATTGTCTAGTGCTGCTACAGGATTGTCCCCTTGAGTGTTCAACATAATTGTGTTTGTCTTGCCTCTGATCCTGTTTTTCTTGATCTCACAGTCATCCGTCCTCCTGGTTCCCCAGTCTACCTGCTGTTCCATGCCTGGACTCTCCCACCTGGATTTCCCTGACATTCCCTGACTGCTCCTCCGTAGTTGTTTCCCTGACAATAAACTATTTCCCCCTTCTACTCCCTGGTCTGCGTTTGGGTCCGCCACAACATATCGTAACACCTTGCTCTTTGTTCTTTGTGTGCACTGTATCATCAGCATACATTTGAATATCCCACCCATTGCAGAAACCCGGCAACTCATTAATGTATAAACTGAACCATGGGGTACTCCCACATGAGATCTGAGTAGATGATGCAACATTCTGACACACTGAGTACTTCCTTCAAGGTAGGATTTATAGCAAGGCAAGAGCCTCTGGAAAAGTTCAAATTTGACAGTTTATTAATCAGGACATTGTGATTAACTGTGTCAAACGCCTTCTTGAGGTCAAGAAAAACCACTACAATACAATTGGCTGTTTCAGTGGAATTATTAGCCCTGTAACTAAACTGCATAGGATGTAGCTGATATGTAGAGCTGTTGAGGTGTTTAATAAGTTCCTCTGCAACACATTTCTCAGTAATTTTGGAAACAGGGAGAATACTGATTGGCCGATAATTGGAGACATCGGTTGAATCTCCCGACTTAAAAACGGGTGTTACAATGGCCTCCATTTCCATCCTATCGGAAACACACATTGCCTGAGAGATTTGTTGACAATACTTGTGATAGGGTGAGCGAGTGTCCCTTTGTGTTTCTTCAGAAAAATATTGTCAATTCCATAAACATCTTTGGCCCTAGAATTCTTGAGTGAGCCTAGAACTCTGGTGACAGTAGATTCAGAGACTTCCTGAATAGAGAAGCATCGTTGATCTTCATTTACTGGTGTACAATGACATTTACCAATACTGGAGCTTTGAGTTAAAGCTTCCACTGAGTTGATAAAGTATGTTGTGAATAACTGAGTGTCAAATTAAATAAAGAAAGAAAACAATATTTATTATTACAGATTTCCAATGTACCTGGATTAATTATAAATAATACATGCTCTAATAATAAATATATTATCATCTTTTATTTCAAGTAAAATAAAGGCTGGAACTAAATCAAAAAGCTTTTAGAAAAGTTTATTAATCAATCTATCTATCAATCAAAAGAGCGAAGATATTATATTCTTGTCACCTAAAAAGAGAAATGTGTGTGCTTTATCTGTGGTTATTAAACCACTTTTTTTCAGGAAATTCCTGCTCTCTTTTAACATCATTGTTGAAGTTAATTCATGTGTCAGGATTCTGATCATATTGGACTCTTAGGTTAATTTTTCTGTGACTTCATTTCGGATGTGAGTCGGTTCGTGTGTTTAAAAGATCTGAGCTTTGCCTTGTAGTGGCACTTCACATCACTGCTTTTAATATTGCTGAACGTATGAGACATACTGCTTTTGAACTGTTGTGACAATAATAAACATAAGAGTCTGTCCATTTGTGGTTAAAGGCTCTGGTTAAGCTGTCCACGTTTCTCTTTTTTGAGCGCCAAGTGAAATAACTTCTGACTCACATACTTTTTCCATCTATCAGGTCTCTCCTGTCACTCCCTTGTGTGTGAATATGGCACTCGAGTCAAGGACGGGAATACACATATGTGATTGGCCGAGTAGGATCACGTGAGATGATTTACAACGCGAGTAATTGGTCGGTGTTTGCTGGACCCATGAACGAGAGCCGTAAAGGCTAGAAAAGCTGCGCTGGGAAAATAGAAGCAATCCATAACAATTCGCTAATTCTCAATTATCTATCGGTTTGGCCGATAATTGGTCCAGGGTCCAGAGACAACGGCGTCTGGGTCCGGACCCTGTTAGTGACCCCCTGGTCTAGACTGTGTTTCGGCCGGTAAGGCTTCATGTGAAGAATTCAACAGAGCACAGGCAGATGGGTGAGATTTATGTGGCATAACTAGTCGTTTTACATGTTTTAAATTCAGAGCAGCATACAACTATTAACTAAGTAAAGACGTAGACGAGTAACGTCTACCAAAACAGAGAATGAAGTAGCTCTCCCTCTCTTCCCCTGGTTAGCGTACAGCCTCCGCTCCGCACTGCGCTCATACGCCGGTTACAGCCACTAAGCATAACGTTAGCATCGTTAGCTGCGTTCTGCCGTCGACATGTTGAGAGCCATGTGGAGACAATTCCTTAGTTTGCTTTTTCTATAACAAAGCTGATGCATTCAATACCTGAGCAAATCTTTTGCAGAAACAACGGAATTGTGATATGAATGATTTTTTTTAGTTGATCAGCAAGATTTTCAATTCCAATAGACCTGAACTTGTACAAAACAATATTTCAATAATTTTGTTCACAATTCTGGTTAGACTTTTTTTTTAGACATTAAGGGAATAGTTTAACATTTGATGCTAATTCTTGCGAAGAGATGGATGAGACAAGATCTAGACAACTATCTATATCTGACTGTTAAATATGAAGTTACAATGGATTTAACAGTCAAAATGCTCTCACGAATTGTATCCTCCATTGTCGGCGGTATTTTATTTGGGAAGTATTTTATCTTGAGGTTTGGAAAAAAGGAGTAAAACAATGACCTGAAATGTCTTAAATAGAGGTGATCCTCTGAAGCTCAACACTCACACACATATAACAAACTTATTGGCACACATTAATAGTTTGTAAGCCCTCATCTTTGGAGACCTTTAAACATAGGAACAGTTGGAACGCGTGCCTCAGCTCACACACACGGTGTGTGCAGATTGATGACGAGTGCGTTTAACTGGGCAGGACTCCGCTCTGGGGGAGCACAGTGATTCACTGTTCCTCTGATAAACGCTACAGCACTCCTTAATGAGCTTCTGACATGCTGCATGTTTCTAGCATGTTTTCCTTTGGCTTGGCGACGTCGGCTGCATGATTGCTGCCCCCATTAGGAGGACATTCTCCACTGACAACAGCGTGCGCCTTCAGCCAAACGCACTCAGGCATAACAAGCAATCAACCAAGGCTAGGTAATAAGGGGGTGTGCAGCACCTGCTGTGTCAATGGTGGAAAACAAGCACATCGTCCCAGAGCCTCAGGATATAAGTAAAGGATTACAAAAAAATGCATGAACATCAGCATTAAAAAAGTATTTTCCATGTTTCCATCTTCTTTCTTACAGAGCAGCATCACGGTCTGGAGGGATGGCATCTCTGTAACCAGTTTATATTGCCCATGTGATTATTTAGCCTCTCATTCCTGTGTGTTCCCTGCAGGCTCTGTGAGCACTTACCCATGCAAACACACTGAAGCCCGGGTATCAAAACATTGACTTCTATTGAATGCCACAGCAAGTATACACAACAAATGAAGTACAAATCCTCAGTCTGGCGAGTCGTGTCAGGTAAGACTATGAGACAATCTACTGGGATACTTTCACCCTAATGGCTTTCAGATTGGACGAGTTTGGCGCAGGCTGGACATGAAGCACACTCACCCCAGTTACGAGACATGCACATGCAGCTGCTCCAAAGATTCTCCTAATCCATGGAAGTTGAAAAAAACGTCCAAAACCCTCCTTGTTTAGTGTCCCAGTCATACACGCAGTCCAAAGACCTGACCACACAGTCAGTCTAGAAGCCAATCCAGCCCACAAGGCAGGTGGCAACTGACTGACAGCTGCCAGCACAACAGCTGACACCCAATATCTGCCTTTCCACCAGTTGCAGCTGGACCAATGGGATGTGGCGACAACTGTTACCGGGATCGGCCCAGGACTCAACTCCGACGACCACAGATCCAAGTGTGCCCCAGTTTCCTACTCCTGCGTGACCAAATCCCCTCTAGGTCTGTCTGGACCTGCCGTGCAGAGCCGGCAGTCGCAAGGATGCTGTCCAGACGTCACGCAACGCTCGTACTCTCACTCCTCGCAAGGCTGGATTATTATTTAACCACCTTGACTTCAGGACAAAGGCATGGTGAGCGAGTTTGGAAACACTTCCCTTTGAATAAAATCAATTCAGGAAGCACATCTCCCCACAAATGTTAATGTGCGTGATGTATACTGTGTACAACGTATGTTCTATGCACATTAAAAGTATTACATTACTGCTGGACACGTTTAACCAATCTGAGTAGCTGTTACTATCCCGCACTAAAATACACTTAAAACCAATTCAAATGTGTTGACTTGGTGCACACATAGCAAAAAGGGTCTTGTCAAAATCCTACTTGTGCTAATGCATAATTATTTGTGTGCGTGTGTGCGTGTGTTATGAGGAGGAGCTGACTAGAGGCAGAGACCGCTTAATAAGCATTAAGGAACGGGCAGTAGAGGGCTCTTTGGCTTAGCCTGCACAGCACATGAGCTAATCCCCCCTCGCCCCTCCTCCTGCCCCCTTCTGCAGTATGACTGCTGCTTAGACTTATTTCACCTCAGATGTTTGGAGGGAAACGACAAGTATCACAGGATAAATTGCGCTGCTGAAATAAATTTTAAACAACCTTTTAGAAGACCTCATGAAAACGATAAGAGGCCAGAAGAGGTGGACCATCAGCCCCCCGTGGGATCTCTCCATCTTCTTTCTAGTCGTTTTGGCCGGTCGGTTGGTTGATATGCTCTTGTCTGACCCAATTCTCATTGGTCGGACAATTGCTGCTGTTACTTTCACAAGTAAAAGCACTTCTTAATCCAATTTATTTCAGTGATGGGTCGTGTGTGTGTGTGTGTGTGTGTGTGTGTGTGTGTGAGAGAGAGACAGTTCATGTCTTTTATAAAGCGTTACATGATTTGTTGCTGTTCAACAATAACCAACACCTTTTGGAACATTCTGTCTGTTTATTTTGCCAACATCTTCCCACTATTGTGGGTGGAAGAGAAAGAACTCTCTGAACATCTCTAAACGTAGTTGCTCCTGGAATCAGCGCCACAGGCCTGCTCTATGTCCTTATCCGGCCTCTCTCCAGTTTGGTTCGGGTGGTTAACGCACATTTTTGCGTGTTGGGCAATGCGGACTGGCATAACGGGTCGGGTGGGCGCGTAATAAGATAGGATTGGTCAGCTTCTTCAGAAATGTTTTGTGTTATATTTGTTGAATGTCTAATTACATCTGACAGTAATCAATAAATCAAATGCTCTGACAAAAAAGAAAAGATATGTGTGGTCTTTGCTGGATAATAATAAGTCCAACTGATCATTTCATGCCTACCTACAGTACCTTGATAGTCTTTGAATGTGAACGCATCAGAATTGTAATATGTCAATATACTGTATTTCACTGGGCCTGATAGTTGTGTGTATAATATAATTGCAGGCGCTACAAGAGTTTGAGGATTTGTTCTATTTTCGGAAATCAGATGAATATGGGCGTATGGACATTCCTGCTGGTCGGCTGTAAATCTGTTGTTTATTCATTTATAAAATAATGAAGTTAAAAATAATTTGATCTGCTGAAAATAGCTTTTTATTATTATTTATAACTCATTTTAATCTACCAGAGTGCAGCCTTTTAAAACCCAGATGGAAATTTCCGTTTAAACCAGACTATAATCCCAACCTGAAAGTAGGTATGAGCCCATGCATACAGTACATGTAGGCTTATGCATGCATATATATACAGTATATACACACACACACATATATATATATATATACACATATACATATATATACACAGATATATATATATATACACACACACAGATACATACAGATATACACACACACATGTATATATACACATATATACACATATATATATACTCATATATGTATATATACATATATACACATATACATATCTGTACATATACGACATCCCTGACCTTTGACCTCACATCAGATCAGGAATAACTCCCAAATAATAGAAAAATAATTACATAAACACATTCAATATATACTTGTATATATACATATATATACACATATTTTTTTGTGTATATATATATACACACACACACACATATATATATATATATATATATATATATATATATATATATATATATATATATATATATATGTATATGTATCAGTGGCAGGCCGTGCATTTCGGACCCAGGCCTTCTGTGCCGTCTCTACTAGAGCTGAACACCCTAATCACCTCATTATGACGCCACAGCTACAGGTTATTATTTGTTTCATGTAAACACCTCATATTTGACAAGTGAAATAAAATGTTACCTACAAATACACTAACTGCAGAGTGCAGACCCATAAATACGCGCATCACAGGCACATTTATTTACAATAAAACATGACGAAAAAAACCAAAAAAAACCAGCCAAGCTTCCCTAGTTGCGTTTCTGGAGTAAGTTTTGATGCGTCAAGGCTTTGAAGGTGAGGAGAATAATTTTAAACGTGATTCTTGATTTTACAGGGAGCCAGTGCAGAGCAGCTAATACAGGAGTCATGTGATCTCTTTTCTTAGTTTTTGTGAGTACACGAGCTGCAGCATTCTGGATCAACTGGAGGGACTTAAGAGACCTCTTACCTTGACTGTGCTTACAGACGTGGCATTGAACAATACAACCGTCTCACTAAACAAAACAAGTCTGTTCTTGGCAGAATTATAACCTGGTTTAAATTTTGTGGAAAGTGCAACATTGTGTTGCGTGGCCATAATAGGTCATCATAGGTAAGCTTTTTGATGTTAAGAGATCTTTAACAATGTCCTTTGGTGGTCCTATATGTTGGTATGGTAGGATATGTCAGATCTTCATTGTGTGATTTTAAATGACATTATTCAAATGACGTATCAGAATTGTAATATGTCAATGTTACAATTCTTCTGTCATCACTGCTGTTGGTGATACATTGGTAACAGCAAGCGTGTCTCCCCCTTCTCACTCGCGAGCAGTTGTTAGAGGATGGCTTATTGTTATACATCTATGGTATGTTTGCATTGCATCATCAGATTTTCTTGTATGAATATTTTTTTAACATTATTAGTTACTCTATTTAAAAGTAAGTAATGGTAATGGAACAATTTAAATACTTCATCAAAAATAATGTAACTTTGATTACATTATATATATATATATATATATATATATATTGTAATAAAAAATAATTTGATATATATATATTACATTATCACTTTTATAACAAATGTGTTAAACTAGGCAAAGCTGAAACGTCCTAGAAACATAAAGCAGCTCTTATCCACATGTTAAAGGACCTCTTCCACAGTCATTGACAGTTGCCTGTTATTTAAAGGAGTTAGATGATGTTTTCCTTGAAGTCCCACATGACTCTTTCTCTAATTGGTTAGCACTCTTTGCCTTCTTCGTAGAATTGTATGTTTATTGCTGATTGTTGAGTTTGGGAAGGTTCGTAGGTTAATGAAGGTTTCATGAAGATGGCATACTTCTTGAATAGTGCTTTCATACATACCGGTAATCACAATGTCCACAAAAATATTTTTTGAGAAAGTTACATGTCGCTTATACGGCTAGAATTAAATGGCAGATCCATTGGGGATAAACATTTTGATGCAGTGTCATATCTAAAACGTAATGTTAACCATACTGTTGAGTATGGCAAACTTATTAAGTGGAACATTTTCAAATGGCATTTTGTATCAAAGAGGTCGCCGACTGCATCAATGAGGGTTCGGAGCTCAACACAGAGCAGAGGAGATAATGCAGCTGCAGAGTCATATACATCAAATCGAATCGTTTGAAAGAACCTTTAACATTGGAGCTTGTCAATGCTGCCGTCTTTAATCATTTAGCCCTGGGGTTTGCTTAATACCAGGTATTGGTACCCATCCCTGACACCAAAGGTCATACGACTAGTTTTATATTGACATTTTAACCTGGTGGTATTTAAGGAGCCACCAACATATTAAGAATTGTCTCTACGGACTGTCAACACACAAATGTGGCCAGTATCTGCGGAGATGTCGTCCCCTGGACCAAAGTCACCAGACAATCCTCCCACCACCAGCAGGGCAAAACTTCCACCCCATAAACAATTCTCCAAGCAGTGGGAAGGAGGACACCGTCAGTGTTATTGCTCTCACTGTTTCATCGTCAAGGTGCCGATGTCCTCCATTTAAGGACAGCAGCATCATCGCCATGAGTGAAAATGCAAAAGGACACGTGGTCTCGTGTTCATACGGACAGTTTTAACTCCAGCTGTGCAGATAAAATCCAGAAAAACATTTTCATCTGCCTGTGCTCGGGTTACAATGTGTCCCCGTGCTCCCTGTAATCCACGTGTTTGTCTGGAACATGTCCCGCCTCATGAAGCAGACTACTAAGCATCTACTTTGCTCAGAAACCAGAGGACATACTGATTAACTGATGGAGGGTGAAAGTTGGTAAATGAGCAGTGTGCATACTCAAATGTATAATGTAGCTTAGTGCGACGGATTCCACTCATTAGTCTCTTATGCTGTATTTTTAAAAAGACCACAAATCCTCTGTCCCTGTCTGTCATATCATGCAGGGTTATGCTGGGGTTTGTTTTAGGTGGATTATTGGATAGTTGTGTGTGTGTGTGTGTGTGTGTGTGTGTGTGTGTGTGTGTGTGTATGTGGTGGAGGCAACCTCTGTGTGTGTGTGTATGTGTAGCAATATGTAATGGTATAAAATTCACTGATTTCATTTATGGGTAGAGAGTTTCGAGCACTGCAGAGATCACGCCGTCTAGACTCTGGTAGTGCTATAATGGGATTAAGCCAGATTACTGTGATTACACTTGCAGTTGTAATACGTGGCAGTTCTCTGGGCAGCCAGAAGGCTTCGGTTTCATTCACGGATGTGCAAGGTTGAATTCCTCAATGGCTCAGACCCATACTACATGCAGGGAGGATTTTGTCTTTTCTAAAAAGCGACAATTTGAGATACCAGCAAAGATCACAGGTTTAAACTAGTTTAATATATTACATTTATTGGTCAGGGACCAGATACAACAACGTTATTCTCACATAAGGAGAATAGTTGCATTGTACCAGATTTAGCTGCAAGCCCCATTACCCCCGTGTTTTTGGTTTGGTTTGATTGTCAGCAGTATTACAGAAAACCTAGAGACCCAATTATTATGAAACCTGGTGGAAATGGATATCATGGGGCTAAGGAAGAATCCAATACATTATGGAGCGGATACACAAATCAGTTTTCATTAACGGCAAGACAGATGAGAGATAAGGCATGGCCTTGGCCGAGGTCTACGCATTCCATCTGTTGTGCATGTGGTGTCAAATTAATATAGACAAGACTGGTTTCTCACAAAACTAATTTTGACATCAAGGGGAAAAATAAGTTTGTTCCATTCCTTAATGGCCTTAAAAAAACTGGGTGCATAAAGTCATAGTAAGCTTTGTTTCTGACTAATTATGTTTTGTCCAACAGTTTGGTATGGCTGATGAAATATAATGTTTAATGTTACTATAGTGCCCTCTGTGGGTACAAATGTATGAGACGTTATACATTCATGCAATGTGGCTGTATGTACAAAATTCCCAAATTTGGCTGCACTACAATTTAGCATTGAATATTTGTGGCCCTTTGAGTGTATTAGGTCACACCTTCAAAATGTTGATAAAGAACTAACATGCACTGTTGAATGTAATAACCAACCGCGCTATTGAATACATCCTTTTAATATGCTGAGCATATCTCCATGGGGCACCTGTTTACCGGGTACAATTACTTTATCATCTATAGTATTTTGATGAATATATGCACGCCATTCAACAAAAAGAATTACAATGAAACGTTCTTGCCTGCAGAAATCACACAGAAGATGACATGAACTCAGTTTCCCTTGAAGATGTGTTGTTTGTCTGCCTTTGACCCCTTTCCACTCGCTGTCAGGTCCTCCAAAGCTGAAGTCTTTCAAGCAATCAACAGAAATTCGCTCTGGAGAATCAAGAGAATCTTTAGGGAATTCAGTAAAAAATACATCATGTTATAAATGTTAAAAAAATTAAACAGTTCATGCTACTCTGGATGATCCACAGACCTTACTGTGCACATAGTCATAGGAAATAGTCCCTTTAAGAACTGACCAGACTAACTTTTAGAAATTGGTATTTGAAAAGACAGATTGTTGGATTCTTTGAATTTAATAATCTCAATGTCCACGTTGAGCCAAAAGGTGCCATCACATCACTTACACAGGCACACATGACGCTCAGGTGGGCGACTTGAGGTGAAGGAGATAAGATTCTTAAAAGAGGACATCCAGCTTCCCATGTCCCCCCCTGCATGGACTGCCTGTCTAGCGCTGCAGAGATGAGGTAACCAGGGCTTAAGACAGTCGAGACGCTCACTTGGGCAATAACGTGAAGTCCCAGATCAGTGTCTTGCTGACTCACCTCAGAGATGACATGCCATGCTGTGCTGTTTAACGCACTCTCAAGAGCTCTGGCTTTGTGCTTTAAGGGGAACAACGAGACTTTGCCTTCCAAAGTAAACGCTTTGCGACAATAACAGATCTTTTGTCTTTAAAATACACACACACACACACACACACACACACAGCCTATGTGGGCCTATAGGTAATGTGATAGGAGGCTTGTGTTTGCTCTGTCGATATGTGTCACATGCCAGTCAGGACGGCTTCAGTCATTGCAGGCTGATCCCTTTTAGCTGTCAATCACAGCGGGCCCTCAAGATGTTTTTCACACTTAAAAACTGCATGTAAAAAGTCAGTGTCGAGGACACTGAGTGACACAACGCGTGGTAATTTGGGACTCTGACTTTAGTGGTCTTAAGTGCGCTCTTGAAGCAAATCTCCTTTGTGACATGCTCAGATACTAAAAGGTGTTTTTACAGTAGGTCTGAGACTGTCGACAACACAATGGCTGTTGTCTGTCATCATCACCCACCTGTATGAGAGAACCCCCCCCCAACGTCACTCGCAAGCTCTTCTAATGGTACATCAAAGCACCTTAACTTAATCACCAAAGCTGCAGCCAGAGAACACAACAAAAGCGAGAAACAGTGGGGAAACTCCACAACCTCTGACCTTTTTTTCCCTCACAAGACTTCCCGTGAGGAATCAAAGCGCTCAGATGTGGCACACATGAACCCCCTTATTCCAGTGCCCATCCCCCCTCCTGCCCCGTGAGCTTTGGGTGCATTTAACTGTAGCTGTAGAGCAGCAGAGGATCCGCGGTGAGGTCAGTTACTGAATCATATCTGAGGGAGAACAAGTGGATCCTCTGGAGAATACAATATGCAGAGAAGTGGGAGGCAGAGAGTCTTAAGTTCAGTTTCCGTGTCTGTCTCAACGCCCGAGGTTCCCAGACGGTTGGTCATGAGGGGGGGAAAAAACAGCCAGGTCCTTCAGTTGAGAGGAAGCATCAAGCCGGCCAATCATCTAGGTTACTGCGTAATATACCGCAGGCGGACTATAATAAAAACAGAGGGAGGAGGGCATGTCAGAAAAGAATGGCCTTGATCTCGTACATCTGCAGAGCGTTTGGGCAACACCATTATGACAGGTGTGTTAAAACTCTCAGATGAAGTTCAGGCAGTAAAGGTAGACACTAACGGGAATGCAGTGCTATAATAATCCACAGAGTAAAGGAAGCAGCAAGGTTTTACTGCTGTATGCTAATCATAAACGAGAGCTGGGAACAGTGGTGGGAGGTTACTGGATACATTTACTGAAGCAATGTACAATTTAGAGACAGTTTATTTCCATTGTATGCTACATTTAAATTTCAGTGGTAAATAATGTTCTTAACCTGCATTATATTTAACAATTATTTCCACCTCAACCAGTTACAAATTAAAATGTAAATAATTAAATAATCAAAATAATAATAATAATAATCAAAATAATGTAAAATATAGTACAACATTCTGTCAGGGGCCACTTTTTTTATTATGAGCACCGTTACTTTTCATACTGATGAATATTGTGGTTTTGTACATTTAAGTACATTTTGTACATGTTCAATGCAAGATGACTTGTACTTATACAAAGTATCTATACATTGAGGTATCATTATGCTTCCTTAAGTGTACAATCTGAGTGCCTAGAACAATTAGTCCATTATTAGGTCAACTAAAAATTAACAATTTTGATCATGGATGTATTTTGTAAAGGGGACATATACAAAAAAAACTAACTTTTTCACTGTGCACATACATTTGAATATCCAGAGCAAGGGTATTTAATACATGTTCAGAACATCACAATAATGTTTAACTTGTGCTCTGATTTAGTGCCATAATTATTGAAGTAGCCAGTAGTTCTATTAACGTCGCGAATGATGTGAATAGAGCGAAGCAAAAATATTTACCAAGCGGCAGTTATCCAGACGGAGTCTGTGAAATTCCCCGAGCTGTGTGAGCCTACGGGTGATGTTATGAACCCAAACACCAGGGCGTTAGATGTTCTGACGTTTATGGGATGTCCACAACAAGTATAAAGCAGAAATAGTTGTTATTTCTTCCATGGTGGATGGCGGAAATGATAACGTTAGCTAGCTAAAGCGAAGTAAATCATTTCGAAATAATTATTACTAGTTATCACTCACCATAGGCGATGGCGTGTTGCTTGGTTGTCTGGTGACGAAAGGCCACGTATTTCTTGATGTTTTCGCTCCCCTTGACGAAGTCTGCAGAAGAATTCGCCTGTGCTGGATTGACAACGGCTTTGGCAACTCGTTGTCCACAAGTTTGACATGCCTTGCAAAAAATATGTGTCTTTTTTCCTCATCGTCTTCCTCCACCCTAAGCCAATCTATTTTCCATTTTTCGTGTGGATTTTTTCTTTTGAATCTGAGATGGTGACTCATTTTTTGCCCCTCTCCTAGTGATATCAGGGGCAAAATTATACTCCTTAGGGGCAGTGTTGCCCTTTGCCTTTGTGTATTTCCGACACTGCCAGGGACCATAGATGCATTCCGGGGGCCAGAGCGGGCGACATTGAATCTTATTTAAAACTGCTGGCTAAAGATAAATGTAAATACAGTAAGATTATAATACACGCCGGCGGTAATGACTCCCGACTCCGCCGCTCGGAGTTCACTAAAGTTAATGTGGAATCGAGATGTACATACGCCAAGACAATGTCGGAATCCATAGTTTTCTCTGTCCCTCTCCCCAATCTGATCAATGATGACATGTATAGCTGCATGTCGTCATTCAACCGCTGGTTGTCCAGGTGGTGCCCAGCAAACAATGTGGGCTACATAGATAACTGGAAGACTTTCTGGGGAAAACCCGATCTGGCATTCGTCCCACTTTGGATGGAGCGCGTCTCATTTCTGCAAATATGACCAAGTCAAGGACATAATCCATGACCCAGAGTTCAGATCAGGAAGCAGAAGCAGAGTTGTAGTCTTCCACCCTTCTCTGCACTTCCATCTGAGCAGTTACCCACCCTTAACCTTAACTCTATAGAGACTGTGTCTGTCCCACGGCCACTTAAATTAATTAAATCTAAAGTAACCAGAAGAGGAGTCATACAAAATAATCTCATAAAGGTTAACATCACTACTGCCACAGTGCAACAAAAGAAGAGAATTAAATGTGGACTCCTAAATATTAGATCTCTGTCATCTAAAGCTGTATTAGTAAATGATTTAATATCAGACAATACTAAGTCATATTAATACTCACATTCCTCGAGGCACCGGCCAAGGAGGTGGAGTAGCAGCCATCTTTGACTCAAACCTATTAATAAATCCTAAACCTAAACTAAACTACAACTCATTTGAAAGCCTTGTTCTTAGTCTTTCACATCCAACCTGGAAAACATTACAGCCAATTCTATTTGTTATACTGTACTGGCCACCAGGTCCATATTCAGAATTTATATCTGAATTTTCAGAGTTTTTATCAAGTTTAGTCCTTAAAACTGATAAGGTTATTATTATAGGAGATTTTAATATTCATGTGGATATTGATAATGATTGCCTTAGTGCTGCATTTATCTCATTGTTGGACTCGATTGGCTTCTGTCAGAGTACAGAAACCCACTCACTGCTTTGGCCACACCCTCGACCTTGTTCTTACATATGGCATTGACATTGAGCATTTGGAGGTCTTCCCACAGAACCCTCTTCTGTCAGACCATTACCTCATAACTTTTGAGTTTATACGCCCGGAGTATACACCGTTAGTCAAAAGTTTCTACACCAGATGTCTAACTGACAGTGCTGTAGCTAAATTTAAAGAAGCGATTCCTTCTGCATTTGATTCAATACCACGTCTCAATGTGACGGAGGACTCCTGTGCTAACTTTAGTCCGTCCCAGATTGATCATATTGTCGATAGTGCTACAGGCTCACTGAGTGACGCTAGACTCGATAGCCCCACTGAAGAAAAAGACAGTGAGGCAAAGGAGGTTTGCTCCCTGGTATAACCCTCAGACCCGCAAACTAAAGCAAACTTCACGAAAGCTCGAAAGTATATGGCGTTCCACCAATCTGGAAGAATCACACCTAATTTGGCGAGATGGTCTTAAGAAGGCTCTCCGTAATGCCAGAGCAGCCTATTACTCATCAGTAATAGAGAAAAATAAGAACAACCCCAGGGTTCTCTTTAGCACTGTAGCCAGGCTGACAGAGAGTCACAGCTCTGTGGAGCCGTGTATTCCTATAGACCTCAGTAGTAATGACTTCATGAACTTCTTCAATGAAAATATTCTAAATATTCAAGGCAGGATTGATGATCTCTTGCCCTCATCCAGTGCCGATCTGTCCTCAAGTGGAGTGGCCTTGGAAACGGCTGTATGCCCTGGTGTATATTTGTGACTTCACGTCTCATAGGGTCCATTGGACCTGGAGGTGTCTGATGCCTGATGAACCGGCCTCCTGCCTTGGCCCTGCTGATGCCCCGCCCCCCCCCCCCCCCCCCCTCTCTACCTCCTTCTGTTTCATGGATTGGAGTTCCATTCATACATTGTCATATTTATGTAATGTGTTTATGTAACTCTGTAAAACTGTTCATTCTGTACACATGACATTTATTGCTTCTGTCCATCTGGGGAGAGGGATCCTCCTCTGTTGCTCTCCTGAAGGTTTCTTCCCTTTTTTCCCCTGTGAAAGGTTATTTTTGGGGAGTTTTTCCTGATCCGATGTGAGGTCAAAGGTCAGGGATGTCGTATGTGTACAGATTGTAAAGCCCTCTGAGGATAATTTGTAATTTGTGATATTGGGCTATACAAAATAAACTGAATTGAATTAACTGAGTGAAATGACCCGGAAGTATCCAAGTGGCCGCCATGATAAGTGCTGGTCGAATTCTCTAAATGCAAAGGAAAGGAGCTTAAATGCTTCCTTTATTAGCTCCTTTAGCATAGGAAACACTGGACCTTCTTTTATGAATAGAAAGGAGATAATGCCGCTCCACAATTCTTTGTGGCGCACCATTCGGCCACTCAGGAGAACAAACGATCATGATCGACAAACGCAGATCATGTAAATAAGGTGTTTTGTCTGCATAATCTTATGATCAGATTATAATATGCATATTAACCATAACAACAAAGAGTGATATGAGACATTGTTAATGGGTGATCGGATTTAGCATCTTTGAAACTGAACAATGAGACAGTTTAGTAGCTTTGTTCTTGGTTTCACTTTTATATTCTCCTTTCATTTATATTCTCCTTTCATTTATATTCTCCTTTCATTTATATTCCAACCTCGTTAATAAAGTAATTGAACCAGGTTTTTCATGTTGTTAATAAAGTAATACTTTGAACCGGGTTGTTCATGTCATCTGCATGAGACAACAGGATTCTCTAAACAGCGGTTAGCGGTTGTCTTTTCCTAATTCCTCATAAATTCTCCTTCCCATCTTTCCTTGACCCTGTGACATTTTCCTCAGAGATCAAGGAAAAGTGGTTAGGAATAGAGGAGGTCATTTTTTGACTATTCGACCGCAGCCTTGGCTTTTTCGGGGTGAATACTGGTATATTCAGTGTTTTTTCAAACAATAAACACACATTAAGTAACTTTTCCAGCAAAAAGACAAAATATTTCTTTGATTTTACATTTATGTTTTATATTATTTTAAATTGAGATTCTTTGGTTTTAGGATTGGTTGTTGAACCTAACAATCAGTTTGATGTCAAAAGTTTTACCTTTTTTTGGACAGGTTTACCTTTGTTGAAGAGACAGAAAGTAGACACCATCGAGAGATGAGGTCCCCAGTTGGACCTGAACTGGGTACCTGACAACAAGGCCTGTGTCCTAAACTGTGAGGTCACCGGAACTTACTGTTTTTATGTAGATCAAACAAAGAAGGAATTAATTGAAAAATTCTTCTGTATCAAAAATAATGATTAGTTGCAGGCCTAAAGTAATTTTTTTTGCAACGCATAAAGAATGAAGCGGAATGAAGAATGTCTAGGAGGAGGAGTCACGAGGAAGTGAAATAGTTACATAAAGGTAGTCTGAATGCAGGCAACGTGGGAGCGAGATTGAGAGATGAGGTAGAGTTTATTCCTTCCCCCTCATCTGGTGTCCTTTTCTTCTCCTGTATCTAGATCTGGCCTGCATATCTTGGAGCGATCCTCCCCGGGGTTCCTCAAACTGCGCTTGAAAGAGAGCTGATAGTATTCAAAGTACCACGACAAGCAAGTGACGCACGCAGTTGCTGGGTTTAATCTCGACATCGGCCGCTGGGAGCGTGGCTCAAATGCTTGTCACCCTCGTCTTTTACAGCGGCGGGCCCAGATGCAAGACGAGAGGCGCTTCATAGGCCAGTTGCTTGGTGATTTATGAGACAGTGAAGTACCACGCAATAACAATACACCACAGGGTGCAACCTGGTGTCACCTGAAGAGATGCATCGAAGGTCTTGAAACTTCATCACCTGAATCTCTGTTAGACCTCCTGTAAGCCGCAGAGAGACAAACTCCAAATCGTTAACTCTTGCAGAAGGTCTCGAGGGCCAGTCAGCTGATAACTTAATTATGTCAATGTGCCAAAGCGGTTGGTCTAATTTTAAACAGCTTGTTCTAGGCAGAGAACAACAGGATGTATGTTGTGCTTCAGACCTACCAGGGTGCTTTCCTGCATTGCTGTCAGGAAAACTGGCAAACGAAACCCACCGCAAACTGAGGGGATGTTGCCAGAGGGGCCTTTGGTGAAGACGTGTGTCTAACTCTTCCTCGTTCCTATCAGCGCCTCAGATCGCTGGAGATTGCTGCGAGGTACTTCACATACAAGGCAGGTCGATGCTCCACATGCTGCAGTTTTGATAAATAACGATTGGGTCTAGACAAAAATACCACCTTTAATTAGATTTGCTTTACTTTGAGAGTCTTTCTTGTTGAATGTGACCAAAGAAGTGTTTAGAAATACAGATGGATTAGTTTTAATCCCACAGTGGATGATTTCACAGGGGCTCTCAAGGACAGGAAGTGTAGTTTAGTTTTGGGAGTATGCTGGTTTGATGTCTGTGCACATGTTGGCTGTGTTTCCAAATGAATGCAGGCCATACACGCAGTGTACGGTTGTTTACCTGAGGATGTGTTTAACAAGGATGGTTTACCAATGGGGCAATGCGGCCCAGAGTCCCCATACTCAGAGACACCAGGTTTTCTGAGTGCCACTTGTTTTATTGTCACTGATTGATTGAGATTTTGTTTGGGAATATGCACCTCTAAAGGCATTGATGGATTATGACACAATGGGCTCTTGAACCCAGGCATGTAAAAAGCCCCCACCCTGTCTCCACAAGATCTAGTACTTTTAGTTATTTCATGTTCATGCATATGTCATCCCTTTGTAGTCTCATCAGACATCTGTTTTTGTTGTTTTTCTATCTTTTTTTTGCAGCAGTTTAGACAATTCTACATCCCTCTGTGTTCTTTTGTGTCTCCTTGTAGTTGTTTTGCATCTATTTGTAAATGTTTCATTGTGGTTGATTTGTGTCTCCTTGTAGTTTTTTTGCATCTATTTGTAAATGTTTCATTGTGGTTGATTTGTGTCTCTTTGTAGTTGTTTTGCATATATTTGTAAATGTTTCATTGTGGTTGATTTGTGTCTCTTTGTAGTTGTTTTGCATCTATTTGTAAATGTTTCATTGTGATTGATTTGTGTCTCTTTGTGGTTGTTCCACATCTATTTTTAGTTATTTTGCACCTTGTGTTTTTCTTGTCGATTTGCATCTCTTTGTAGTTGTTTTTCATCAATTTGTTTTTCATTTCTTTGTGGCTTCCTTTGGAATCAGTTTGTAGTCATGTGTGTGTTTTTGGTTGTTTGTGTCTATTTTAATTTTGGTGTCTATTTGAGGTAATTTAGCATCTGACATTTTGTGAGGCAGGACCCCTAGAGAGGGATCAGATGTGAAGATCTCCCAGGACCATACATCAAATAGTATTATTGACAGCATACAGGTTGGTTTCTAGGGCCTGTAGGCAGAATGAAGGGAAGCTGCCACGTGTAGCACTTAATGCATACTAAAAGACAACACTACACCTCACCGACAGTAGAACCAACTGGGTCCAATATGCAGGCTAATCCGGCCCCGGCAATTCACACACCATCATCAGCAAAGACTGAAATTGTGTCCTTAAAGGATGTCACAGACACAATTTAATTAAAAACATTATAAAGTCTCATCGAATTTTAAGGACTTGTGAACATAATTCAAACTGAATGACCTTAACCAATCACCTCCATTAGTGGACCCATTTCTTCAATGATGATCTCGTCAAGTGAATAAATGCTGATGGAATCGGTCACATATCAAGTCACAGGGAGAGAGCATACTAATTATTGATTTTGAGGATTTTAAAATTACATTTAAGTTTCTGTTTATTTTATTATTCTCAGACTCACACATTTGTATTAATATGTCTGGCCTATTGGAATCCAATGCAAGGTTTTCTGTACTTCATTAGGAAGTATAATGTCTGTTCTTCATGCTGCCTCTGGGCAAAATGAATGAGTGCATTTAGTCTGTCTCTACTGGTTGAAAACAAATAAATATCGCTGCTAAATGATCAAAGCTATATGCGGTTAAGAATTTCCATTCTTAAAAGTTAAAAAAAGCAAAAACAGACCACTGGTTCCTCCTAGTGTTCCCTACAGGTACTCCATCTGACACTTCATACAACTCTGGGTGAGAGTCTGAACTCAAACTGAGAGGTTTACAGCTGGAGCCACTGTTTTCTTTATAGAAGTAATAAATGTGCTTTTACTAACGTGTGATTTTATTTCTCCTCTTTTACCATAACAGCGGGGGAAACTTTTGACTGTGTCATTTGGAGACCTCTCAGAACTCTCTCACTGATTCCTCCCGTGAGAGAGACTGTTAATGTGTGATTAGTGGTTGGGGAGCATGTTGACGTCTGGTGCTCTCCCATAGGCTACCGTGACTCCGAAAAGCCAGACTGGGCCGTGAGTCAGAGAGGGCAGGACACCACAAGGCTTTTGGCTGCAGATAGCGGGACATCTATTGTATCTGCAGCCATCTGCTGTCAGCAGTCTGGACCTTAAGTGAGCAGAACTAAGTTCTCGTGGTCCTCGGAGGGTAGATGAAGGAAAGTCCCAAACTGAGTCATACCCGAGAGAAGCAACCTAAGTCTTAGAACTTCAAAATGAGTCATTCCCACCTACTGGATCCTTAAAACCTCAAACAATGACAACTTCTTCACCACTTTTTCCAGTTAGGCCAACAAAGTGCCTGGACCGGATGTTATAGACTGGATCCTTTGAGGTTGACCATGAGTCACTGAAAGGGGACAACACCCTCCCTCCCTCCCTCCCCTCTCTTTCGGTCCCCTCCCACAGCTTTGAAGTGGTGGCAGATTGTGCACAAACAACATAAAGGTTCCCCGCGACAAACGCTGTGATTTACCACCCAAGGCAAGGAAATGACCAGTAAGACAGTTCCATTCAGTTTATAGGGCTGTTTTGTAGCCTTCGTGCCTCCGGACGGACGCTCTTTTGTGACGGCCACTTTGAGAATGCTGGAAATGAGGATTCTCAAAGCGGAGCCTGAACAAATGTCTGTCCAGGCGCCTCACAGAGGCTTACCAGACAATTTAGTCCAAACTAAACTCACACTTTACCTGTTATCCAACAGTAACATTGGACAGTTGGTTATTGCACATATTTTGAATCAACTACAAATGGTGCTGAAACTGAAATCCTGAAGTCTGAAGTCCTATTGAAGGATGCAGATATTCAAATCTCATGAATTAGAATTTGATTTATTTTGTTCTTATATATGCATACTATATACATATTAATATTTACGGAGAGCATGTTAATTACACCAACACTAACTTTGTAAAACAGACACATACACAGTTCTTTTTGTGATATTCATAACACTAGAAAGAGTATTCCCCTACTCAATTACAACTGTTATGGTATTTGTACTTTCCACGAGTACTTTTGTTTAGTGCTATCCTATTTCAGAGGGATATATTTTACTTTCCGCTTCAGTCTTACATGGACCTGTACTTGTAGAGATCTTTTCTAGTCTTCTGACCACTCAAAGTGCTTTGACACTACATTCAATTCAATTCAGTTTATTTTGTATAGCCCAATATCACAAATTACAAATTTTCCTCAGAGGGCTTTACAATCTGTACACATACGACATCCCTGTCCCAGGACCTCACATCGGATCAGGAAAAACTCCCCAAAAATAACCTTTGGGAAAAAAGGGAAGAAACCTTCAGGAGAGCAACAGAGGAGGATCCCTCTCCCCGGATGGACAGAAGCAATAGATGTCATGTGTACAGAATGAACAGCATTACAAAGTTACATAAACACATTACATGAATATGACAATGTATGAATGGAACTCCAATCCATGAAACAGAAGGAGGTAGAGAGGAGGGGGGGCAAGGCGCATCAGCAGGGCCAACGCAAGGCCGGCTCACCAGGCATCAGACACCTCCAGGTCCAATGGACCCTATGAGACGTGAAGTCACAACGACTCCAGGGAGGAAGCAGAGTTAATAAGGTGCAATGGAGAGATGTAAATTAATCCATAAGGAGAGAGAGAAGATGAGATAGGTGCTCAGTATATCCTAAAACACCCCCCAGCAGCCTATAAGCCTATAGCAGCATATCAAGGGGTTGGACCAGGGCAAACCTGATTCAGCCCTAACTATAAGCTCTATTAAAGAGGAAAGTCTTAAGTCTAGTCTTAAATGAGGTGATTGTGTACATGACATCATTCACCCATTCACACACTGATGGGAGTAGCCACCTGCCCATCAGGACTAACTATTCACACCGTAGGCACAGGTACAGAAGCAATTTTGGGGTTAAGTGTCTTAAGTGTCTTGCCCAAGGACACATCGACATGGGCAAGCGCAGCCGGGGATCAAACCACCGATTCTCTGATTGTAGGACGACCCTGCTCTCCACTGAGCCACAGTCGCCCAACTATAACAAGTTGTTGTAGCTTTGCTTGCTCTAATATTTCCCGCCAGATGAACATACATTTATATTAGAAACACTTTTCAGTGTAATGCAGTCTCGTACTACAACTGACCTTGGATTGCTTTAGGTTTTATAAGTGTACCTAAAACTTCCAAAGTATCTAAGGCAAGGCAAGACAAGTTTACTTATAGAGCACAATTCGTACACAAGGCAATTCAAAGTGCTTTACAGCTACATAAAATTCCATAAAAACATAAAAATAATCATTAATTAATTATATTAAAAGCGAAGAGTGCAGATGAAATACTTTCAGTTGTCAAATAGAACCGTTTTCAGCCTGGATTTAAACATTGTCAGAGTTGAGGCCTGTCTCACATCTTCTGGAAGACTGTTCCAGATTTTAGTAGCATAAAAGTGTTGAGTCCTGACTCTGGACCAGCAGGAGACCACTCCCTGATCTTCTCAGAGCCCAAGATGGTTCATATGGCTCTAACATGTGAACCACTCCCTGAGCTTCTCAGAGCCCGAGATGGTTCATATGGCTCTAACATGTGAACCACTCCCTGATCTTCTCAGAGCCCGAGATGGTTCATATGGCTCTAACATGTGAACCACTCCCTGAGCTTCTCAGAGCCTGAGATGGTTCATATGGCTCTAACATGTGAACCACTCCCTGAGCTTCTCAGAGCCTGAGATGGTTCATATGGCTCTAACATGTGAACCACTCCCTGATCTTCTCAGAGCCCGAGATGGTTCATATGGCTCTAACATGTGAACCACTCCCTGAGCTTCTCAGAGCCCGAGATGGTTCATATGGCTATAACATGTGAACCACTCCCTGATCTTCTCAGAGCCTGAGATGGTTCATATGGCTCTAACATGTGAACCACTCCCTGAGCTTCTCAGAGCCTGAGATGGTTCCTATGGCTCTAACATGTGAACCACTCCCTGAGCTTCTCAGAGCCTGAGATGGTTCATATGGCTCTAACATGTGAACCACTCCCTGAGCTTCTCAGAGCCCGAGATGGTTCCTATGGCTCTAACATGTCACACATGTACGTTGGTGCTAGACCATGAAGAGATTTGTACACAAGCAGAGCTGTTTTAAAGTCTATTCTCGGAGCAACAGGAAGCCAGTGCAAAGACCTGAGCACTGGACTAATATGGTGGTATTTCTTGGTTCTAGTTAGGACTGGAGCAGCAGCGTTCTGGATGTTCTGCAGCTGTCTTACAGCTCGTTTAGAGCCCAGTGAGCAGGCCGTTACAGGAGTTGAACCTGCTGGAGACAAACGCATGGATTAGTCTCTCCAAGTCTGGTTTAGACACTATTCCTTTGATTTTGGCAATGTTTTTTAGATGGTAAAAAGCTCTCGATGTTATTGATTTAATGTGGATGTTAAAGTTCATTTCTGAGTCCAATATTACCCCTAGATTTCTAACCTGATTTTTAGGTTTTAGAGAGAGAGTCTCAAGGTGACTGATAACACTTTCTCTTTGTTTCTGTGGGCCACAGACAATCATTTCAGTTTTGTCTGAGTTTAGCTGGAGAAAATTGTTTTGCATCCACACACTGATCTGTTCTACTACATCAAATAGAAATGATATGTACAGTGAGATGATTTGGTGTTACAGGGTTGTTGCACAAATATTGTTTTCTGACATCCAAACCAAACGTAAACCAAAGGGTGAAGTCACTCCCACTTAAAGTCCTCCATCACTATCAACATCAAAGGTCCTGCACAGCCACACTGGGGTTTACCCGTCAGGGTGGAGCTCTGCTGGAGCAACGTGAGGTCACCAAACCACAAAAAACTCAAACAATGATTCTCCAACCAGAGCAGCAACATAACCAATAGGTCAGAGAGATGTCAATCAAACACACCGGGCTCTTGTCATTTGTCTTTTTATTAAATGTCAGTTGCCTGGACTCCTCTCTCCTCGTGTCGCATCCTTGCATCCTCTCTTGCATCTCCTGTGGGAGGGGTCTAAAGGCCCCTCGTTTACTCAGCCTGGAGAGGGGAGAGTCTATTTATGTGTGGGCAGACTATGGCTGTGTTGGGCCTTTACATTCTATATATTTAGGGTCAGACTAAATTAAAGAGGTTTGTAAACACAGTAGCAAACAGGCATCATTTTTATCTCATATAATTATCATATATTTATATAAGCAAACCCCTTTAAATATTTAAATTGTGAATAAATGTGTCATTTATATTATAATAATATAACATAATATATTTTTAGGATTCAGCCTGACAAGCTGTAATATTTCAAGTAGTCACTAGAGGGCAGCATCATATAAGAAATCCATACCGAGGATTCATCTCAATGGTAAATGGACTTCTTTAGCTCTTTTCTATTCTTCAGACCACTCAAAGCGCTTTAATACAAACATGTGATTATTCACCCATTCACACACTGATGGCAGTGGCTACCATACAAGATGTCACCTGCTCAAGAGGAACTAATCATTCATACACCGCAGGAACACTGGAGCAACTTTGGGTTGTGTCTTGCTCAAGGACACATCAGCACGGACTAGCTATAGCTAACATGTTCTGTGACACTGGCTAAATGTATTCCTTTTCTAAGATATTTGTCCTAAGTACTATTTCAAATATAGCCCTATAGTATAATATAGTACTGTGGTTTCTAACCTGGGGATCAAGACAAAATAATGGTTACTTTGCCCTAATTTTGGTAAACAGCTGAATACTTTCACTTTCACTCTGTGGTTGAACTTCTCACAGCTCATGTCCACACTAAAGTTAAAAGCTGTGAGAAGTAGCAGAGATAAGGACTTAGAATGAAATCACACATTAGTCGCACCCACAATGACTTTCAGAAAATAATTTGTGGGTATCTCTTTGTTTGAGATCTAAAAGGATGTGACTACAATACAATAAACATTAGTTGGAGACGCTGTGTAATTATACAATACGGTTGTACTCTAACTGTTATGCAATTGTTGCATGCCTAATTATTACCCTAAAAGTACAATTATTGACTTTAAAGGAAAGTTTCTATTGTGTGTGTTGTTGTTTTTTCATATTGTGTTGCAATAATCGGTTTGAAGTGATCATAAACCAAAACGTTCATCAATGCTGATACTGTTTACTATAGATAAAGGTGTGAGGACACAATACATGCTTTGAATTCCCCAGATATGACTAGGCAGTGATCAATTCCAGACCGGATGGCATGCAGCAGAAGATGGAACGCTCATTACAACCAAAGAATGCTTGAGACTTGCCTCAGACTCTAGCTCAAAGACTTGAGTTAGACTTGGACTCTAGCTCAAAGACTTGAGTTAGACTTGGACTCTAGCTCAAAGACTTGAGACTTGCCTCAGACTCTAGCTCAAAGACTTGAGTTAGACTTGGACTCTAGCTCAAAGACTTGAGACTTGCCTCAGACTCTAGCTCAAAGACTTGAGTTAGACTTGGACTCTAGCTCAAAGACTTGAGACTAGACTTGGACTCTAGCTCAAAGACTTGAGACTAGACTCGGACTCTAGCTCAAACACTTGAGACTTGCCTCAGACTCTAGCTTAAAGACTTGAGACTTGACTTGGACTCTAGCTCAGATTTGAGACTAGACTTGGAGTCTAGCTCAAACACTTAATACTTGACATGGACTCTAGCTCAAAGACTTGAGACTTGACTTGGACTCTAGCTCAAAGACTTGAGACTTGACTTGGACTCTAGCTCAAAGACTTGAGACTTGACTTGGACTCTAGCTCAAAGACTTGAGACTCGATGTGGACTCTAGCTCAAAGACTTGAGACTAGACTTGGACTCTAGCTCAAAGACTTGAGACTCGATGTGGACTCTAGCTCAAAAACTTCAGACTTAACTTGGACTCTAGCTCAAAGACTTGAGACTTAACTTGGACTCTAGCTCAAAGACTTGAGACTTAACTTGGACTATAACTCAAAGACTTGAGACTTAACATGGACTCTAGCTCAAAGACTTGAGACTAGACTTGGACTCTAGCTCAAAGACTTGAGACTAGACTTGGACTCTAGCTCAAAGACTTGAGACTTAACTTGGACTATAACTCAAAGACTTGAGACTTGACATGGACTCTAGCTCAAAGACTTGAGACTCAATGTAGACACTAGCTCAAAGATTTTAGACTTAACTTGGACTCTAGCTCAACGACTTGAGACTTAACTTGGACTCTAGCTCAAAGACTTTAGACTTAACTTGGACTCTAGCTCAAACACTTTAGACTTGCCTCAGACTCTAGCTCAAAGACTTGAGACTAGACTTGGACTCTAGCTCAAAGACTTGAGACTTGATGTGGACTCTAGCTCAAATACTTCAGACTTAACTTGGACTCTAGCTCAAAGACTTGAGACTCGATGTGGACTCTAGCTCAAATACTTGAGACTTAACTTGGACTCTAGCTCAAAGACTTGAGACTCGATGTGGACTCTAGCTCAAATACTTGAGTCTTAACTTGGACTCTAGCTCAAAGACTTGAGACTCAATGTGGACTCTAGCTCAAAGACTTCAGACTCAATGTGGACTCTAGCTCAAAGACTTCAGACTTAACTTGGACTCTAGCTCAAAGACTTGAGACTCGATGTGGACTCTAGCTCAAAGACTTGAGACTCGATGTGGACTCTAGCTCAAAGACTTGAGACTCGATGTGGACTCTAGCTCAAGACTTGAGACTCGATGTGGACTCTAGCTCAAGACTTGAGACTCGATGTGGACTCTAGCTCAAAGACTTGAGACTCAATGTGGACTCTAGCTCAAAGACTTCAGACTTAACTTGGATTTACAAAAATGACTTGTTCTCACCTCTGATAAGTAGACATGAATTTATTCTAAGGGCTTACAAGTCAAAAAAGGTTATGAGCCATATTTTAATATGTATAACATACTGACCCATGCAGTAAACTTGAAGAAATGTCCACAAAGAAAGTAATTAAGAATATATCTTAATTACATGTCAAATGTACTGTTTAATATACGTTAAGCTCCTGCCTAGACACTCACGGATGGGAGTGGGCCCGTTTGCTGCCCTGATGAGAAAGCAGTGGCGTGCTGTCGGGGCCACAGTGAGTCTGGTTGAATGGGCTGTCGGGGGCTCAGTGATGGGCCGATAAGAGGACAAAGTCACTACTGTGCTCCAGAGGACGGCCTCACTTATCCACTCTACATGGATGTGAGTGAAGTCAACTTTATTTATCAAGTCTAAAGAATGAGAGTCATTTAATGTCACGCAGATTGTAAAACCCTCTGAGGCAAATTTGTGATTTAGGTCTTCATGACTAAAACTGACCTGTCTTAGTTTTAGTACTCCATGGAGAACAACTCATAATAACATAGTCACCACATATCACACGTTGTTTTGAGTATGAATTGATATGTTTAGTTAGTTGGTCAGGAGGCACCTTGTATGATAGCCACTGCCTTCAGTGTGTGAACGGGTTGAATGATGACCTGTAGTGTTAAAGGGCTTTGAGTGGTCAGAAGACTAGAAAAGATCTCAACAAGTACAGTCCATTTATTATGTACCATGTATGATACACTACAGTAATAGTGGAGATCACAGTAGAGTATTTGGTGTTACATCTAACAGTAAAATACATTTGTAAGCTAAAGTACCTTAAAAATAGTAATAATATTACTTTATCCTGTACTTTTGTGAAATTATGAAAACGTTTTTTAAAATATATTTGTAGTCAGTAAAATTGTGTTAATACCTCTGTTCACATAAAAAAAAGCAACATTTAATTGATGGACCTTTATTAAGCATTACACTATTTTGCATTGAATGTAGAAAAACCTCAGAAAAAAACATTTGGATCATGAAATTTAAACAATAAAATTAGAAAGATATTGACCCCAGAAACAAAATGAATAAATACATACACTTAGTCATACTAAACAACTAAATGAGCCAAGAGACTCGTCTTGGTTACAAATGCGCTGATACATTCATATCAACATGACTCATAATGATCGTATTCAGATTTGTTTTAGATTATCCAGTAAAACGGGCGATGAGTTCAAACATCATGTACCCCATAAACATTTGGGTAAGTAATGAGTTGCACCATCCCAGTCTGCATATGTTATCACAGAGGAATGCACGAGGTAATGTAATCAAACCATAATCTTATGGCCTCCCTATCAAACTCCTCAACTTGAAATCCCTTTTTCCTCCTCCTCCTCCCCCTGTGGACCTTTTATTTGAATATCAGCACATTTTATTCACATTCTTCTATTCCAATCAGAAAATCTCATTAAAATTCCTGCTCATGCAAGTGCACGGAGGGACAGTAGGTGGCAGCACCTGGGGCCCGACCAGCCCAACAATCCTCCTGTCTCTTTTTCCTCCTCTCCATCCAGTGTGCAGGACCTCCTTTCATAACATAACTACATATTGTAAGGTACTTTTAATTTAATCACGTTTTTTTCCCTCCATTTCATTCTACATTAAACTCCCACTCCACTAAACTCCATGTGTTTTACTTTTCACTCCAAAACATTCATCACACAAAATATACTGTTTATCAGTTATGATTTAAACAAGGATACACTGATAATGATATCAATATTGATATTAGGCCGATACTGACTCAAATAGCTGGGTCGGATATGACAACGGGGCTGATCTATTCAATTCAGTTATATGTTTATATACTTTATTATATACTGGAATTTAAATTGACCACTGTGTTGCTGCATTAAAGATGTTCACATTTCACAAGTAATTCCTGACAATTTTCGTAATCTTAATTAAAAATACCAATTTACTTAATGTATATATATTTATTTATTATTTACATTTCGTTTTACAAAGTTAGGAAAGTAATGTATAAGTCAAGCCTAAAAGAAGAATGTCCCGTTCATTTCCCATACTGAGACATAATTCATGAAGGAAACGCTGGTATCAGAAAGTGCTTTTCCACCAGTATATGAACATGTTGACAATAATCCAGTATAATAAAATGTGATATGTGCTCATTCATACAACAACTTAAAAATGTAGACTTTGTAAGTTATGTGAGTTAAATCTTTTTTATTGTCCTCATGTGACAATATATTCATGGGGTGATCAGTAGAACTCAACATGATGACTTTTTAAGATATGGAATCAACTCAAAGACGTTTGCTTGGTCAGAATATCTTAACGTGGCCTGTCAGGAAAAGCGTGTTGTCTACTGCAGCTAGTTTATAGAATGTATACACACACACGTGATGTATTGCTGCCTTGGCTTTGCCACACAGATGATGTTTAGTGTGCTTTATTCAGCAATGATTCATCTTTCTTCAGAACATTGACTGGCAGAAGTCTGCTATTATTGTGTGTCATGTGAAATGGACTATTTCAATATCACACGGGTGTGAAAAAAAAAAGAATTAAGAAAAAAAAATGGTATTCATACATTTCCTATACTTTATAATCAAAGTAAAATGTAAGACATTCACTTTCATTTGTATTTCATTTTTTAAGCAGAGACAGAAAACGAGGCTCATTGTCGGTCCTCTCTTAACTCCACTTTCCTTTAAAATAACAAAGAAATAAAAAAATAAAACTCCAAACGCGCTTTTAAATGCACTGCGTGCACCAACAGGGTTGCTTTGGATGAAATCACCATGAATGCATCATAAATGCTGTTTGTCCACAGCGCATCACTGTGAACACTCAATGAAAGGGCTGCAGGCCGAGATGAGAAAGCATGGGAATAAACAGCGTGAATTATGAAGATTGTTTGCTGCCTCCTTTTTTAAATCAACCG
Source organism: Cyclopterus lumpus (assembly GCF_009769545.1). NCBI lineage: Eukaryota > Metazoa > Chordata > Actinopteri > Perciformes > Cyclopteridae > Cyclopterus > Cyclopterus lumpus. The sequence goes on along the minus strand of NC_046986.1, from coordinate 23,599,316 downwards.
GCTGTAACTACAAGGTCTGGATGTGCTTGTTGGGGAATGTGCGGGTTGGTTCTGATGATCCGTCCACCCACTCAATCACTCAGGAGAAACAACACAATTAGAGAGCTCTTTTTTCGGTCTCCTTTCTGGAGCGACGCAACGGATGAAAAAGCAAAGCGGGATCATTACCGTGAATTGTGTGAGTCCACTCGTGTAAAGAAGAAAAATATCGAATAATAAATGAAACTTTATCTAACTTCCACTTTTTATTTTTTGTTTTACCCCCACCCGTCTACAACTGCTGGATAGAGTTAGCCCGGCCCATCTGGTGCAGCAAATGGCCCAACTCACCAGGGAGCAAGGGGAGTGAGAGAGAGGGGGAGACGGTAAAGAGGGGGGAGGAGAGAGAAGGGGCCCGGAGAGCTCGACACCACCGCATGTCTCTGCAACAACTGTCGAGCGAAGAAGCCAAGCCGCTTTCTACTTCCAAACTTCTACGCGAGAGAGCGAGAAAGCCCGACATCCAAAACAAAGCTTGAACGCACCACGTTTAGTTTGCTGAGAAGCGCGAGCGCACCTTCTGGGAGAAGATGGATTGTAAGAAAAAGTTGGACTCGACTTGCGCCGCGCACTGAAGTCGCTTCCCCGGGACAGAGAGCGGTGCTCATGCCGCGCACACAACTTTGAGTGGTTCTTTCTAACTCGGTTCATGGAGTCCTCGCTGCTGCCCGCCCGGTGCTAGTTTACGGGGAGCAGACTGCCGGGCGAAGTTGTCCTCGGACACAAATACATCGACAACAAGAGGAGCTCGCGCTGTGTGGGAGTGGAAGAGAGAGAGAGAGAGAGAGAGAGGTAACGTGAAGGCCACTTTGCTGACAGCAGCGCGTTTCTCTGCCTGCTCTTACCGTCACTTTGAGTGTGTTTTACCGCTGCGCTTCCCCTCCTTTCCCCCTCTCTCTCTCTCTCTTTCTTCTTCTCCTTCTTCTTGCTGTGTGTCAGCGGAGGACGGGGCTCAATGTGGCAGCTCCACATCTCATGTGCACTTTGAACTGATCTGACGCAGGAATCCAAGAAATGTTTCTTCCTGCAACCTGATTCATCACGGGAGGAGATGTGATCCCCCCCGCATACAGTTATATAGTTCTAGTTATGGTTCTAGTTCAACACTTTTGTAAGTCTCCAAACAGCCGCTGCTGTTCGGGTTCCATCTAAAGATGAACACCCCACTCACATAGGAATGAAGAAGGTTGTTTGTTTCTATCATTCCACCTTTTGTGAGACTTGAATGGACAACTAATGAAACAATTGTGCTTTTGGAGCCCTTTATTTTTTTTAAATCTCTTAATGCCACAAAGCAGAGGAGCACAGCGACCAGGTGTCACGTGTGAGGAATGCAGTGGCAGCGTGGGCACCGGGCTGTGGGAGATGTGTACTTCTTGTTGAAAGATTGGAAGTTGACTGTTTGCTCTGCAGCCTGAGCAGTCAACAAACACTTGACGCCTTTGTGGGGCCCTTAAGCAGCCATATTTGCTGTTGGCTTTTCCTCCCATCTAAAAGGCCCTGCTAATGATCTCCAAACTCATGTGTGTCCCACTTGTTTCTGTGAGTTCTCTTGGCCTGCATATAAATGAAAAAGAAAGTGTTTTCTTACAGTTTTTCCCCAATAATTCTTTCCTTGGATTGCTTTTCCTACTGATGAGAACAACTTAGAATAGGATTTGGGTTTAAGACTCAGACGAGCATTCTTTAATTAAACAAATTCAAGTTATTAATTGTTGTGCAAAAGTTTAAATAATATATATATATATATATATACATATATATATATATATATATATATATACACATATATATATATATATATATATATATATATATATATATATATATATATATATATATATATATATATACACACACACACATCAACTCGGCCTCGACCGGGGTTGTCATCATGTGAAGCACACATATCCAGTGTATTTTGGGTGGATATATATATATATATATCCACCCAAAATACGCTGCATGTGTGTTTTCCGCTTCACATGATGACAACCCCGGTCGAGGCCGAGTTGATTTGCATGAGAAAAAAAAAAGAAAAAGTTTTAGTGCATTTGGCCATTGTGAGGAATGAAGAGTTCCAACAGTTAGGGCCGACGGAGAGTGAAAGGAGCGAAGAATGGATGAGCCTATTCAGCTCATTCAGCCTCAGTTCAGGGGGAGACCCATAGTGGCCATGTCACTTTCATCTCCACAGCCCAGCCCCTGTGTGCTCTGTTGTATGTCCGCTGCGTTAGCCCCGTTTTCACACATCGCACAGGCCCCACTTTATTGATCGGCTTCCCTTTTTGTGCTTCTTTTCTGGAACTCCGCAGAACATTGAATGAACCGAATACTGGAAAAGGAGTGACTGTGTGTGTGTGTGTATGTATGTGTGTGTGTAGGAGGGGTATAGGCCAAGGAGGAGGAGTTGAGGGGGGTTGGGGTGGGGGGGGTACAGCTCTTTTTTTGAAAGCAAATACCGATGAAGTCTAGCGTACAGGGACAGAGAGGAGGGTTGGAGGAGCGGGTGAAGAGGGTGAAGTCTGAGTGACTCTGAGGAGGGGGAGGAGCACACACCACCCCCACCCCCACCCTCCTCCTCCTCCTCCACCTCAACCATCCACTGAGTAAACCCAGAAAAGTTGGAGTAAAAAGAAAGAGAGAATGTCTCCGTGTCCTGTACCGATGAAGCCGTTCGGCAGCCCGTCCCCTCATGGTGGCAGCCGTAAGAAAACGCATCCCGTGTGGAGATGGCCAGCACATTCCCCAAAATGTTTGCGCTGCAGTTTACTGGCTGTGGTTGAAGAGGAGCTGTGGCCTTTCCCCTTGATATCACTGTGTGAACCTGCCCCTCAACATACTGTAGTTAACAGTCATTATTCATCTAATAGTGAAGTCTTGTCATCAATGTCTTCCGTCATGTGTTTCTGGGGATATTTGGTGACAGTCGGTTGTGTTGGTGCACCACCCTTCTTCTCATTTTGTCTCATTTGTTTTAATTAGATGATTTCCTATGGTAATAATAATAATATAATAATAATGGAGTGACTTTATACAAATCCCACAGATCCCTAGGTGGTGGAGAAGTTTAGTTACATTTTAAAAAAAATCTGACATAAAAGGTTTCAACATGTCTTGTGGCTGTAAGGATGAACCACTCACCCTTTAGCTCCAGCCAACTCCAATGTAAACCCATCTTTGTCCTTAGGATGGATGGGTCAAACCAACACAGGGTCTTTCACCCAGCAGACTGCTGTTGGTTTCCCGTGTGGAACCCAGTCAATGCTTTACTTTACCCCCGTTTTGTGACGTTACTTCCAGACTTTTCTTACGTTAAGTAACAAATGCAGTTATTTTACGCAACTAGCGCACATTTGAACCCAAATCACGTAGTTTTGTTGGAAAAGTAAACCTAAAAACTACTTAAGTTGTACATTTATTTTGAAAAGACAGTCTACAACAACTTGCTGCGCCGCCCCTGACCCGTCCAGAACTAGAGCGGTAAGTAGAGCGTGATGGTTTGAAGCGTCACTCTTTGACCAGTTGGGAGTGAGAAAGCCATGCGGGGAACACATGCAGGTGTGAAATGGCGAATGTTGCTCTTTGATTTGGATTGATCAAATATGGATGAATAAAACGGTGTCATTCTGCTTCAGTTCTATCAAGGACATCTTGCAGGAAACAGGAAAGATATTTTCTGCGCAGTAATATCAGTATTCACAACTGAGAATCTATGAGCAGCAAATGTTTGATGTTTCTTACTTAATAATTTACTTTAACAAATAATAAGCAACGGTTCTGAATATCATTTGAGAATCCGTGATCTAAGCAAGACTTTGTGTTCCGTCGTGGCGTCTCCTCCACATGGAGGAGGGGCGTCGTGGACTGAAAGTTACCCATGTGCAGGGATGAATTGATGAGACTTTAATGGCCATTTAGGGGGCTGTAAAAGGCAGCTATGTGTCGGGCGATGCGATGCCACAGCCATCTCTCACAGCCTCCACTTCAGACAGAAGGAGGAGTGGGAGAGCTGGAGAGAGAGAGAGGGAGCGATGGCCGCTCACACTCATCTGTAGAGCCCTTCACTGAATCTCCTTTGCCTTTGGCACAGAGGACGGCGCCGGACAATCCCCGCTTGTTTTAGCGCCCGTTGTTTCACTCCCCTCGAGGCATCCTGTTCATTCTCCCTCAAGTGTGTGAGGTTAAATAGGCTCACATCATATCTGGGTTGGGGTTGCACTTTTCCAACTCCTACTTGCCCCCCCTCTTTACACTACAGCTATGAGTGGGCACTCCAAATCCCAGAACAGAAAGTGAGGTCACGCTGCCGTCAAAAGAACACGTCTGCGCCCCTAAAAACACATGTGACAGGCGCCGAGCCCGATGTGCATTTAACAAGCTATTTTAATGGTTGTACGGTAAAATAACTGACAAGCTCATTACAGGCCGATTGACCTCATCAATCACTGCGGAATTGCAGCGGAAACAGGTTGTCTCAGGAACGCTGTATTTCCAAGTCGTGCAGCGGGGTCGTAACAACCCAAACTGCTCTTATGCCGGAGCCTCTGTGGCTCTCTCACTGTGGAAGGTGAGGAAGCACAAGGACCTCAGCCGGCTCCAATATCTCCAGAAGGGAGGAGAGCTTAAGCAGATTGAGTCTTGTATACAGTGTACTCCGAGTGATGCATGATGTGTCATCACCAGCACGCCACACAGAGATCTTCCCATCGCATCCTGGCCGAACTCTTCACACACTCCTCGACTCGCATACGGACTCATCGGAAACCCAGTTTCCCAAAAGCATTTCAGCAGGAACCTCATCATTGTCTATCGGCTTACAAAAGGAACAATGGCGGTGGTGGCTCTGGGGTCTTCAGGGGGAACCCTACCCAGGTCACGGGAGGTCACTTCATTTGTAGGAGGGAGGGGGAGGGGGTGGTGAAGCTAATTTCATTATCTCAACACAAGATAAACTCCACAGACAATGGAAAGGGACAGGTTGTTTTTTCATCTTTTTACACATCACTTCTCACAGCTGTAGAGCTTCAATAATTAGTCGATTCATGTTGCAATTATTTTAACAATCTTTGCTGATATTCCATCCTCCACGATCGTCTACTTTTCTCCCTTTTCTTTTATTTAATAGACCAAACTAATAATTGATTAGTCAAGAAAATAATTGACAGATTTATTGATAATGGAGACGAGAGCCAGTTGCAGCCTTACACAATTTAATATTTTGCTTTACGAAAGTTTCATGTCACAATTATCACGGCCAAGGTAATTATAAATCATAACTAATAAATAACTAATATAAATGATATTAATAAATAACATAGAAACATTATGACTCTGTTCTGTCCTAAATTAAAATCTTTTTTTTGTTGACTATTAGTTTGGAATCTGTTAATTACGGCTTGCTTTTGATACCGATTTTAACTTGTCGATGGTCCGGGATCAGCATGCGCAGGATCAAACGGAACATTTCAGTCTTTCAGACGTAACTTGGCTCTGACTCATCTTCTAAATTACTTTCAAGTAGGGAAAACAAATTCCAGTCAGGTGAGAAGCTAAACACAGAAAACAGGGTGTGCTCCTGTCACGAAGCCATCTTTGTTTGTATTGACTCCTTCAGGTGGGCATCTTTTACTTTGCAGCCGGCGTACATGATTCGCCTTACATGTAGTTGGTTGCCGAGCATCCTGTGAGTTTGAATGTCTCACGCTCTTTATCAAAATGAATGAAAGTGACTCAAACTGATGGCCGGGGCTGGCGGTTGTAAAAAGCTGATCAGCTGTTTGCAGACTGTGAGGAGAAGGATCCCGAGTCCCCCCCCCCCCCCCCCCCCCCCCCCCCCCACTGTATCATTAACCCTTCCTCATCAAACACCCCAACAGGCTCTACTATGCGACTGTGAGCTTTGGCCATAGAGTGACACAGGCCCGCAGACAATGGTGTATTGTCTGCGGTGTTTGCCGCAGGCCTTAATCTGATGCAGAGGCCGGCTCTGGGCAGAGGCCGCTGAAAACAACATGCAGCGAGCACACAGAGAAAGGAGACATGCGAGGGAGGCGGGATCTGTTTGTGCTCCTAACTCTGGGGTTTGTGTTGGGAGGGGAGAGGGTAAGCAGCTATGATTTACACTAGACCCTCCCATAGCTACAAAGTCAACGCAGCCTAAAGGGCAACGGCGGCTGGGCTCCCGTTCTTACATTTCCACATGATGGGAGATATTAGATTCCAAAAATGTGCTGACTCAGTGCCAGGCCACAGTCTCCTCTCAGATAGAAGTCGGAGACAAGAGACGGAGTTGAGCTTGGATATAGAGACATGTGGTTGTCTTTAGCAACGAGCTCCACAACCTCCCCCCCCCCCCGTCTCTACACTGTTGCTGCCATCATCATCTCCTCTCCCTCGGCCTCTTTCTCAGGCTGCGGGCCAAAAGGAGGTTTGCTCATGTTTTGTAATCAGCTCATTAGAGGGAAAGAGGGATACAGACCTCACTGGCTACGTGCTGGGTCGTCTTTTTGCGCTTGGCCGTTTCACATGCGAGACCCCGTAATGTGAGGCTGCTCTCAGACTGAACTCAGCGGCGTCAACAGGTGGTCGTAGCTTAAAAAAGCATTCCAGGAAAAGGAAAGGTGACTTGAACAACAGCAGCAACTCTACATGATATCATTCCGTTTGTCAGTGTGGAAGGCTGCATAGCAGTAAAGCACACATTACTGGTCAAACAGAAGGGAAGTTTGAAAGTTCCACATTTAGGACGGCAACAATGTGAAAATGGTGTTCATGTGAATCGTGACTCTCTAAACTATCCATCCATTTTCACCTGCTTAGTCCGGGGTGGGGTCTCGGTGGCAGCAGACCCAGCAGGCTGACCCAGGCTTCCCTCTCACCAGCAACACTTCCACTAAACCAGATCAATCAAAACACGCAATTAAGGGGGTGCTCTGCTCATTTGACCAGCCTCCAGTTGTAAAAAGTGAAGCCACAGCAGAAGTGCCTTAAACTTCCTTTCTTACTACTTGCCATCAGGGGGAGAAAGTCTGGTTGTATAGAAGTCTATGAGAAAATAACTTTATTCCCTCAGTAAACATTGTAAACATTAGTTTTTGGTCTCAATCTCTAGTTTCAAGTCTTCTTCAATACAGCGTGATGTTCATTTAGTAAATTATGGTCCATTTAGAGTCAAACAGACCATAACGCAGAGTATGCTTCGGGGAGGGACTACAAGGTGATTGACAGGTCGCTGCCTCAGCGCAGTCCGTGTTTTCGTCTTAGAACTTTAACCCTTTCAGTGTGTTTTGTCACATCATGAAAGTAACAATTTGGCCGCTCGTTCATCATTCGGTTGGACTTAGCTCCACCCGCTCGTGTCACATCTAGTTAAACGAAAAACAAGACGGTTACAGACAAAATGCGGAACTCAAGGCTTCAAAACTCTCGTCCAAACCAATGGGTGACATAATGAAAACAAACTGTTACTTTTATGGAACATTGACTAGACGTCAGGATGTCTCAGCTGCTTCGATTTTGACCGTTCTTTTTCCTTTTCGGCTCTCTCTGTCTTGAGAGTGCAATAGTAATTGGGATGTCACGGTACCAGAAATGTCGTACTTGGTACTGTTACCAATTAAATTTCATTATACTCGTTACCCAATTCAATACCACTGTAGAAAACAAACAAAACAATAAATCCCATGTACTTGACTCCTTTATTACTGTTTTTTGCTAATTTGTTGATGATCTGCCTCAAGTTTATCAACCAAAACTACATTTTACAAGACAACATTTGAACATATGATAACCGTTTTGAATTCATCTTCGCCCAATACGGAGCTTGAGCTTGAATAATGTAATTCAATGCAACGGCCGTTAACATTAGCTCCATTATTTAGCCAAGCAGGAGTGTTCAGCCCACCAACTGCTAACAGCTAACATTGGGTAGTTCTCCTTCTGCCAATTCTAACACAGATCTGTAGCGTCATCAGGGAAACACTCATTATCCCCAGGATGGCGTTAGTCTCGATGCTATAGAACAACGAGAAACGCCTCTCGTTCAGAATGTTGCCATTGCGGTTCTCGTGACATCATGATAGCAATAATGCAATGAAGTTCCCCTATAATATGTGAAACGACTGTGCTCCATCCTCACTAACAATACAAACGGGGTTAGACCTCCTTTTCTTTGTCTTCCTGCAGTCGGTTCAGCGGTCAAGGAGTGGGACAGACACTTTTTACTTTAGTTAAATCTCAGCTGGGTAAAACCTCACTTCTGTCTCCTCTTGCTTTTCTTGATCGCGATGAAGCGCTAACAGATCCAAACTCTGGATTGAGATGTTCTCATTTACAACAGGACCATGAAGTGGTCGCAAAGGGCGGAAATGGTGAGAAGAAGGGACACAGTTAGTAATTAGCACAGGATCTCACCTGGTGACGTGCTCTGACAGCTGCTACTGGCAGGTCCTGGTCAAACACACACACACACACACACACACACACACACACACACACACACACACACTGACACCCTTCCTGGGATCACGGGCCTGAGATCTGACTTGGACGTAGCAGCAGCTGGCTTGTGTGGGCTCAGCAATGCACAGCCACAGACGGTTAACTATCACAAGCACTTCTCCTGGAGTGCTGAATCCACCGCAACAATGTGGAAGTCGCACCGCAGCGAAACCTGAGAGCAACAAATGCCAACTTTGAGTTGGCCAAATCTTTACTCGCTGACTTGTAGGTATATCTGCTGTGGTTCTGTGGTGGAACACACACACACACACACACACACACACACACACACAGAATCAAAGACAGTTTTGCTTAATTAAGTAGTTGCAAGGTTATTGACAGCTGAAGCAGTCAAAGAGTGAGTGCTAACAACACATTTAGGTTGAATGGCCGGTCCAAATGCTTCAGAGAGGAAGCTGGCTTGACTCAGCAGCGTGCAATGTGGCACCAGTGACAGCTGTGACTTTAACACACACACACCTTCATTACATGTGTCTGTCAGTTTAGTGTCCATTCAGCTGTGACATGTCAGCAATAAAAACATCTCCGTTTTAAACTTTGATAAATAGTTCACAATATAAAGTGTTAGTAGATAAAGAAAAAAAAGCGAGCATTTTTTTAAAAATAAATTCTGTTTTCCATTTTTTATACTTGGAAGACAAAACAAAATGTCATTCATATAGATTCCACCCTGTCTGGGACTGTGCTCCACATCTGCTTTCTGTTGGTTGAGGGAGACGAAGAGATCAACAACAGGATATTGCCTTTACTAGCAGGAAAGGTCAGGTACGGGGGGGGGGGGGGTTGTAAGAACTCATCCACAGGGCTTTTCTCTGCTGTTTTATGTTTTAGATGCCTTTTTATATTACCTCAGTTGTAAGTTGCTCATTACTCACTATCTTCTGCAATTCACTGGATGATTGGGATTTGGTTAGGGATTTGAGTTGGTTTGGAACGGTCAATGGAGAAGATCCATTTTTTAAAGGCCCTAATTTAAATGATCAAAAACAGGATTGACATGTATGAACAATCCTGCTCTAGGTCAATATGATGAACCCTTTTGCTTTCGTATTTGAATCATGAAAGTTTCCCTTCTAATGTCCTCAGTTACTGAGCCGTGTTAACCAGCCCGCCTATAGAAAACCTGCACCCTGGTTTGAAAAAAGCACATTGTGGCAATACTTTCCTTCCCGCTTGAGTGACCTGAATAAATATGTGTGCAACAGTCTGTAGTGATGTTGTTTCAACCTCTGAATCAGACTAATGGCTAATGTGTTGCTGTCAGACCTCATCTACTTCATGACCTTTAAGACCTCCTCACAGGGAGACGGTTCTCTAAAGAGTGATTCACTCGTGGAGAATGTGCTCGGTCCCAGTCTAAACTTGTCTTCCCCCAGAAGTCTCTGAAAAGTTGCTGTCCATTGCGGTGTATTATCTGTCAACATCAAGATTCTCAGTCTGATAACAATTGCTTTGGGATTGTGTCATAAAAATGTTGCTGGATTTTTACATTTTAAATGTTTTTTGAAAGTACGAAGGAAATACGGGACATTTTGTGTTTTCAGGAAGAGCGTCAAATATAGGTAGAATTCTTGGTGTTTTCTTTGTTGTATTTTTCTCAAATATTTAATTAATATTTAGTTTTAAAAACCCACAATCACTACTTGACCACTTGGGGGTGGCGGGAACAAGCTACTACTTCTTATTACCTTTTAACTTTTAAGCATTCAACTTAACCTTTGCTAAACCCCGCCTCCTGCTGCTCCTCCGTCAAGCTGTCTGTCACCACAGAGCCCCAACATACTCTGTTAATACGAGCTCCACAAGTTTTTACGTAGAAACGTAACACTCTAGAAATGTAGATCTCTTGTCTGATTGTCCAGTCTGCGTTTTGTCGGGATTTAGCAAAGGGGTCAATGCCTATTTACAAGCCCAATGTATACGTAGCATCATTTTCCATCTGAAAATGTTAAGTCGGCTTATTATTTTACTTTTAGGTCTGTTTTATTCTCGATGACTTCTAAGTAAAATATGTGGCTCTGAAGCTGCAAAATGCTTCTCTATGTTCACATGTCTGCCATTTGGTGCTGGGTAGGTTGTGCACTGTGGGTTTCAAGGGCCTTTTCTGGGACAACAGCTGCCTTGTGGGACGTAAAAAACCCCAACACGGCAGAAAGATGCTTAAACGTTCCGTAGATCTTAGAGGAACTGCAAAGTTGGGTGAGTTTCATTTGATTTAAATTGTTTTTAACTATCACAAAGTATTGATTATATCTAAAGGTTTATTATTTCTTCAAAAACTGTATTTTGGCAAGAAAAGCCAACGGTTCTACAAAGCACATTTAGGACATTTCTGGGATTAAGCCTAATGTATGAACACTATAACATAAATTATAATGTATAAAGGCTAATAGAAAATGCAGACCAATTTGACCTTAACTATAAGCTCTACTTAAGTTCACCTTACCATGAAGAGTGTGTTATTATTTTCTCTCTTTATACTGGCCAAAAAAAAAAGCAGAAATCAAGCAGTTGAAACAAATGGAGTTGGCAGGAATATAGTTTAAAATGTGGTCAACCAAAAGTCAATTTTTTGTGGTTTGTAAACCAAAGTTGCTGACTACATTGCTTCATGTTTAGCTGGAGCTGAACAGCTTTGCTGACTTAACTTTCTATGAAGGAGCAGCTGAAGTGGTATTTAGTTGCAATAATTGTAAAGCTCATTACTTAAGGGTATATTGATGATGATGAACCTCTCATTCGGCTTATTACTCCACGATTGCTCTTCCTATTGTCTAGATTTGAATATCCGTAGAGAGATGTGAAAACGTTATTGTAAAGTACGTGTTTTATAGTGTGGGAAATAAAGCTTGATAGAAAAGCCAATGTTTGCTTCCCCTCTAGTAATAGGGTGACAGTTAACATCATGGATGAGTCAATGGGGCAGTTGGATGATGACAATCCTGTCACGTCGATGCTCATGGAGCAAAATGTGTTACTTAATTGGCTTTTTCTTTCATTCTTTTTTGTGTTTTCAGGAAAACATAATGTTAAGCTTACCATTAATTTAAGTGTGTGTGTGTGGGGGGGGGTATATTCAATATTTTGAACTGAAAAGAGCTGAACGGTTTGAGAGTTTGAAGAAAGTTTCTACAGTAAACGGTGTTGAAGTTAGGTGCCAAAAAAGTGAGAACAGTTGGTGACTTAAATGAAAGGTTTCTCATGAAACCATCGCAGAGTACCAGAGAGAGTCCAGCCAAGGTGGTTAGAGGGCAAAACAGCAGTAGTATGAATTATGGAATCATTCTGTCCTTCTTTAAGACAATCCCTCAGAATACTAAAAGCAGCCCGATAAATTCCGAATCAGTTCTCAAAAATACCAGGTCAATATCACGAGACACGTGAAATCAAATCATATTTCGGCTTTTGATGGTTGTTATGTTACACTGCATGCTTTCCTCCATCAGAAACCTGAGTAGAGAGGACTGCAGGTGGCGTGGGGGAAGGAGACCTCACCTAGTCCCCCCTGTGTGTGTGCGTGTGTGTGTGTGTGTGTGTGTGTGTGTGTGTGTGTGTGTGAGAAAAGAGATCCTACCAGCATACGGATAACAATGACTGTAAGATAGGAAGGAAGAAAGTAAGAAGAGCAAAGCCTGGAGATCTTCAAAACCAGAGGGCCTCTTTTGATGTATGTTTGCATTCCTTTCAGTGTTGGTGAAAGAGGAGCTGTTGAACGGTAGTGGAGGAGAGGAACACTTGAAACTGACCGAGGCACGAAGAACAACACACACCAGAGAGAGAAAGGAACTAAGATATATCACCATGAAACTTCTCCAGTTGATTACTTTCATTAAGACAATTCTTATTTTGTATAATTAAGATCATTCTTTTTTTGTATTACAAGTTTTCTGAAATGTTACGTTCAAATATGCGGCAAATGAGGTCCTTTGCATACTTGTTGTATTACTCAACAAAACAGAAAATATTGCCAAAATAAATCCTTTTCTCCATGTTTTATGGAACACAATGTATGAATCAGGCTATGAATGATATATGAACAAACCCCTCTGTAAGCTTCAGAATATGGAGAGGAATGAAAATTGAAAGTTTGTCTGATAGTTCTACTGAAGTGGAGATTTCTGGGTCAGATTCTGAGAATTTATTACAAATTAATGTCCTTGAAAAATATGTTTTGTAAAATTCACCACCGCCTAAAGGAACTACAGGTGAATATGGTAAAAGAAAATAACTAATATATATCACCATGACACCTCCTCAGTTAATTACTCACATTAAGACATTTGCTTTCTGAAATTTTATTAATATATATGCAAATTAAGCGTTATCTAATGTCAGCGTTTGGTAAATTCAGGAGAAATCTACACACGCAAATAGACAAAGTTTTGGGATGAAAATCACAAAATTGAATCTGCAAATGGAGCAAGATAATTGCGGACCTGAGTTGTAAATGTACTATTGAAGTGATTATTCAGACTTTCTTGTTTCAGATATGGGCATTCTCTCTCTTTTTATAAGATACATAAAGCAGTGATTCTGCACTGGAACCAAGGGAACCTGAACCCCTTTGATTCCAAGGCTGACCTTGGCAGAAGCAAACAACAGTCCCTTTCCCCATTACCTCAGTCTTTTCCTGTGCTGTGGTTAAGTGGCATGTCTGGATGGTGCATCAGAGCGAGGGCTGCTGGAGGGAAATGGAGACATAAAGCATCTGCTATAAACTACTTTTCTCTGTTTAATATTTGCCATTCTGTGCACTTACCCCGCTCAAATAACTGACGTTTTCTGTTACCCTTTTTATTTATGATTCATAAAATATAAGCCAGAACATATTCATAACCTTGGTAGTGAGGGTGGACTTAAATACAAGACATATTTCTTGGCATTTGCCAAGCACTTGGAAAAGAAAAAACAGACAGATTCTTCATCAAACCTTTGAATGCTCGTAAGATAATTCACAGAAGCAGAGACAGTTCAAGCCATCCAGTTGTGTGGCAGGAAGGAACAAGAACAAAGCAGCCTCACTGTAAGACTTAGGGTTAAGGTTTCGGATATGGTTAGTCTAGCCTTGAAAAAAAGAAAAAAAGCAGCTTTGAAATGAATGAAATAAATCACTTTGAGCTGTAATAAGCTGTACATTCTTGTTTTGGGAATTGGCTGCGAGACAGACACTGCTATGGATGCTTTTGGCATTTCCCAGACAGTCCATCCTTGGGGCATCTTTTTTCCACAATTTGTAAATGTTTTGAGGTCCGTTTAGCATCACTTCCTATGACGGCTGCTCAAGCCACCACAATGCAGACGTTTGCATGATGTAAAGAGGTTATATGTAAATCAGACGGCACATAAAATGGAAGATTTATCTCTTTAACGTTTATTCGAAAAGTTGGGAGTGGAGGTTTTCCTGCCCTGCTGTCTGAAGGCCCTGGCCTGTGGTCGCATGGGTATAGTGTGGGGAAAGGAGAAGGTGTGTGTGTGTGGGGTGTGTAGCGGGGGGGAGTGCTGCCCAGCCAACCAGAAGATGAGAAAAGAAGTGCACCCTTGTTGTGTGTTTGCCTTTGGCCCCTGCCATCTGTCTGCCTGGTTCCTGACACCTGTACCAGCCTGTCAGAGCTGGGCTTCCCTGTTAGTCCAGTAGGGAGACACCATGGTGGTTGGGGGGGGGGGGTTAATGTAACAGCTCCACAGAATTAAGGAAGGAGGTGGGAGGGATCAGGGTGAAGTTGGGGCCACCTTTTGAGAAATGAATTTAAGTCTAGCGGTTTAATTTAAGCTTGGAGCACACCACACCATTTTCCAATCTTAACTGATTTTTTTTTAAAGGAGATGGACTGACTAAACCAATGTTCTTATTTGAATCGTGAGAATGCACACACAAGGCGACACAGTCAAGACACAGGAGCACACACTTTTTTATACGAAACCATTTCAGTGTGGAGAATCCAGGGACTCACAGAACCCAAATGTGACCTTTTGAGATTGTATCCGTAAACCTCTCACACTGAAGGATCCCTCGGGCAGATCATTTTTTCGGACCAGCCCCGAATTGGGAATATCCTTATTGTTTGGAGGAGTGAATGTTAACCAAAATCTGCCCCAGGGCCAGGGGTTTTAGATCTTCTTTTTATTTCTAAGTAAATGACCTTTACAGGTGCTTGTACCCCAAACCTCTCCTCATCAAAATTGGCTTGAGGTTTAAAAGGCAATTGGAAAGCAAATAGTTGGCATGCTGTAAAAGCGCAGAAAGAGCTATTAATGCGTTGCCAGATGTTCATCAGACGGAGATGTTATGGGGAGGATTCTCAGTTATTTTTAAGGGGCAGGCTGCTTGAAAGGCAAACTCTGTTGCTGCGAGCACTGCTGTGTTCACGGGCACGTCTTATCTCTGCCAAGAGGGTCCACCGCGGAAAAGGAGCCCGCTTTCTGGCCAACTGAATACCATAAAAGCCCATGAAAGAAAACATTAAATTCTAGCACAAAGGGGACGTCAGTGACGGAGTTCTCTCCAAAGACGAGACTTGAGGACGTTTTGGCACCAAGAAAAAAAAAAAGAAACAGATGCAGCCCCAACCTGTTAGTCACCCACCTCTAATCGGCTTACACTGGCCCGGTGACAGGCGACTGGCACCTCCGAAGGGTCACAGACACGGCTGCTAATACACACACGTCACAATGAAGGATGACATGTTGGATATCCACATGAAACCGACAACAGCACACGTTCGGCTAGCGGTAACCAGATCACTGAACAATGACTTTTCCTTTCAAATGATCGCATCAATCTTAGCGCTCATAATGATGTATTTGAGTTTCCATGTTCTCATACCCTCTAGTGTACAAAGACTGTGTTCTTAATGTCTTTTGATCCTTTTTTATGGTCTTTCTCTCAGCCAAAAATCACATTTGTTTGTTGCTGTTTCAGGGTGTTGTTTGTGTCTTTTGGACACGAGTCAAGTCGTAAACACTTTTGTTTTTCAAGACTGGAGACTGCAAAAATGATTTTGTGTAAAAAATGTTTTAATCAGCCGGCTTCCCGTAGCTGCCAACAGGTGTGAAGAGCTGAACTAAAAACGCATCGCCCCAGAGCATTCAGATGCATGCTGAAAATGTTTTCCACTCTTCCAAACATGGAAAGAAGTCCTTCTGCTCTGCACCTGTGAAACATGAAGTCACCCCCCTCTGATCACATCCACGTTGCTCGTAAAGTTGTCTCAGCGCTCTGTCAAAGCGCGCCGACATGTTCTCGCACGCGTCTCGAGAGCAGGTGGAAGAAGCGATGACCACAGGCGAGCTGGAGGGTGTGGAATGACCTCTCCCTGCCCGGCCGGGAGCCGCAGTCTTGTTTGTTCTCGGCAGAGGATGATCTTGTAGGTCCCACCAAGTCAAACAAGTGGCGCGTTGCCAAGTCATCGGGCCATTCACACTGACATGAGGAGGTATTGACACAGTGCTCAGCACTAAAGGGCCACTCACATTTACAATTGGAACAGAAGAGGACTGTGGAGTCATTACATCTAACTGAGAAATCCATCTGTGTGTTTAGGGCCTGACCTGACATAAGTTACACTCACAGAATAAATACATAAAGCAGAGTGTACACAGTGTACAAAACCTCAGCTTGTGTTACTACATTGGAAACAAAATACTTGATTCCTTGATGGTCTGGTATTCGAAAATGTTACTATATTTAGCTTAAATATATAGAGAACTTTTCAAAAAATCTTATGTTTTTGTGATGTTTTTTATGTAAAGCTACTTTTTGAACAATAAAATTTACTAGAAACGATCAATACGATTATTTAACATGTTTTCATGGGTGAATGAGTATGTTACACCTTGCTGAAAACCATTAACAAGCCAAACAAGGACAACAAAACAACAGCTCCCATAAACCTTTTTTCTCAATGCATTACCTACTTCCTGTTGCACGGTCACATCCAAGAGCAAATGTTTGAACCTCACACTTGTGCCTCTTGCTTTCCAGGTAGTGACGGAACTCGAAGGGCAGCATGGAGACTTCAGCGCCAACAGCCACTGAGAAGAAGGAGTGTAAGGGTTCAGGTCTGGACGCGAGCAGCTTCTCAGAGATCCCAAAGAAGCCCTCGCCCACCATTCTGACCAGAGGTACAGCTTTTTAATAAATCATTTACCGTTTATACTAGGTCTTTTGTTGATAAACCAATAGCACCTCAGCTTTTCTAATATAGCACTCTAGTATCCTTTTGTTTGCGGTAACATCATGTTCTCATACAGTGCTGTGAATTCCAACATGATGGCGTCACGTAAGTAGCTGGTTGCACATGAAATGAGGAAGACCAAGAGATGAGGCACGCATGTTTCAGAGATGTCAGAGAATGGGTGATGAAAAAGAGTTATAATGAGGTCGAAAGACCTTCTTCTCACCTCCCAAGTGTAAATGTCATGAATTACTAAAGAAGGCTGGCAAAATAGTGGACAGCATGGTGTACCAGAGTCTTCGGATAAAGGCCGGGCGGAGGGAAGCACCTTTGAAATGCTAAAGAGATATCGGATGACATTGTGGCGTTATTTCTGCTTAATGATGGGCTCGGTGGCCTGCCACGAGAGGAGCCATTAATTGTTTAGGGATGTGGGGTGAGAAACTAGGACGTTTCAGCGTTGCCCTCCCTGGCACCTCCACAAAGAGGACACAAGTTTTTCATACCAGCAAAGAAGAAAAAAGTAGTGCGGTTGCTATGATATGAATTATTTAGTCAATTACGCTGTTATGATCATTGTGTATTATTTAGACTGCGGTGGTTGAATTGTGATAACCTTGCACCAGTGAAAAAATAAATAAAGGAGTCTGCTGCACCCATCAGGGCTTTTTGTGCTTGTGTGGTACCACAGAGGTTGCAGGGTGTGCAAGATTCCCATTATAAAGCGGTCATAATTAAAAGATGAGAGCTCATGTTTTCATTAGTGGATGTGTGATGAAAACTCCTCCTAACGAGGTCTGAGGACCTTGTTCGGGCCTCTGAGGTACCAGTGTTATGAATTACTAACGCCTGCTGGTGGACACTGAAACCCCTCAGGAAGACACACTGCTTTACTGTTTAATGAAGGGCCTGGTGGCCTGCCATCACAAAGCTCACCACGTCACACGGGGGAGCGGTAAAAGTAGGACGTTAGTGTGTCATTAAATAGTTTTACGGCTCTGCTTTTGTTTCCAATTGGATTATTCTTTTATTTTTGTATTTGAATTGGTTCTCAAATTAGCATGCATGTGGACACCAAAATGTGGGGCAAATGTGAATATAGTAGCTTGGAAACATTTTTTGTAAGACGTCACAAACTGGCTTACTTAAAAGGTCCTCTTTCAGGCAGCTTACTCATATTTGAAACGGAATTGCAAAGTACTCCAAACCATGCGAACTACATTATAGGTCTCTGTAAACTGAAATGTGAAACTGCACAATACAATAGTGTAACTTAAGCAGAAACATCCTGAGAACATCTTGTTCACAACAAATCTCATAACTTGTTTGATGAGAGCTCGCTTTGCTCGTGTTTCATAGAGACATGCCTTGCCCTGTTAGACATGTCTGTGAGTGTGAAGACAAGTGTATCTGGCCACAGAGTCAGGGTCCAAGGGGAAGCAAAGGAAAGACAATAAGAGGCCTGGGATGCTGGCACTAGAGTGCAGATCGGGTTCAGTCCTCATGATAGGAGTCAGGCTTCTTTCTCTGGGCCTTGTTAATGGTTTTAAATGGGCACCCACATTTCGTGTGACAGCCTGCATCCGTCTCGCAGCTACAGGGCGTGCTTCCACAGGCAACGCCACTTGCAACCTGACTCCCAGGCCTCCAGGATTTACGAGTCTGTGTCGGCTTGTGCTCCAACATTTCAGAGTAACATGTGTCCAGATTAGGTACCAGGACTGTAAAACATCTTATGGTTTCAAAGGAATACCAGTGATGGATGCACCCACCCTACTTCACAAAATGAGACGGGCATATGGACGCTCGGACGCACTGTGTGCCGAGGATGACCCTCCGTCTGCAACGCAGATCTGCCAACTTGTTGTTTTACAGCCATTGTTCCTTGTTATATCCCGAGAAAGTTTGCCGAAGAGAATTTTTCCATCATCCCTCACTTGTGTGTTGACTGTACGAGGCCAGTGGAGCAGACAAGCTCGCTAACACTGATTATTTCTGCCTAAACAGTATGATATATTCATCTTTCTTGGAGTTCAGCCGTAGCTTGCGAACGCTTGACAGAGATTGATGTTCTTCAGCATAAGAAACACATTGTCCACAGATAATTATTCACAGCTTTGATGTATGTAAGGAGGATGCCAATGAGAGGCGGCACAAAAAAGAAAAGAAATGTCCTCACCTTTGTCAACTTGCCGTATTACTTGTACTCAAACAAGAATACAGCATTAAATCACCCGACCTTCAGTTGTTCTGCATGAAAATGAATCGACCAAGTCTGACTCGTAGTATTTACTAAAGCACAGATGGATGCAGAAGAGAAGTCTGGTGTAATTAGTCTTGCTGGGAGTAGTGCACTGGCTTTGCGATAAGGAGCTGTGTGTTAATCATGGGGGGGTCTTAGATGAAGCAAGAGTCTGAAGGGTCTCCACCGGGGTCTCCGCACTGACCGCAAGGGCTTTCTCTGGAGGGTTCTCTGGAACGGGTCACCCCCCCCCCCCAGAGAATAGTCCCAGAGCAAAATAGACCCCCTCCTCCCCCAGCTCCCTCCCCATCCACAGGCCTACTCCAAAGGGACAGCCACTAATCTTCCTGAGAAAGAGATTTCTGCCTTTCTTTCTCTGCTCCTAAATGAGGCTCTTACGCTGCTGTGGTTCCACAGACCGGGTGAGAGGTGGCGAGGGGGTTGGCAGGGGATTCAGTGGCCAGGGTTATGCAGAGATGAACGCATTCAAGCCAGACCCCTTGTCCCCTTTGGTTTAACTCCTTGGCCCTCCACCTTAGTTGAAAGAATCAGAGGATCCATCTCCTGATGCCTAAAGTATTCTACTTAGCAAAGAGAAAAAGAAAAATGCAGTTGTTGACAATGACCATGATGCTCTAACATCCGAACCAGTTCATTATTCCTTTTTGACCAAGGAACACATCTGTGGGTTAAGTGTTCAGTGAAATCTTTTCTGGGGATGTCAATACCAGCAATTTAGAAGTTGGCACCATGACCAGTGAAATTCCACGGTACTCAATACTCAATTTGACACCAGTAACCATAAAACCATCATAAAAAACAAAACTATACTACACTACACTACATACATACACTATCAATCGTGTGTCCTTCAACATAGAATCCTTTATTATTGTGTGCATACTGTTTTTGCAAATGTATTATGAATCACTGACGATCTGTCTTAACTTTAATTTATGCTGAAGAGAGCTTGAACGCACCATAATGTAACTCAATGTAACCTCTGTTTGCTAGCTGTTTTGTTTTTTAATATTTCGCCAAGCAGAACTGTTCTGGCCCAACGGCTGCTAACAGCTAACATTAGCTAGCTCTCCTCCATTTGATTTTAACACAGATTTGTTGTTCATGAATGTAGCATTATGAGGGTACTGTTCTATCGTCCCTGGGTTGATGGAACGCCGCTCAAGCCTGGATCCCTGATACCTGCGGTTTCAGAGTTGTGGCATCAAAGTATATGTTCTCTCAACTCTAATCCTTGCTATTTAAAGAAATACTGCAGATCGAGTTACAAGACTGTACATACAAGAAACACTTCCCCTGGCCCTGAAGGCCTCCAAACATGTCATGGATTTTCTTTTTAGCAGCCAAAGTCCATATTTGCATCAGTCTTGAGAAAGAATCAGCTCTATCAGGTGTCATCTACAGTAACATTTGTAACAGCATCAATAATGCCTCTCCTGATACTTGAGATGACCTGCAAGCAACAAGCTTACAGGAAGGCCTATTGACCAAGTCCCAGTGTTGTTTATTTTCCTGTTAGGGTCTATAGCCACACACTATCAGGAACTCACCGCTGTCCTTCAAGAATGAGAGACCGATATTGTTTCTGTCCCGGAATGACTTCAATTTATGGCCTTCATCATCTGCAGAGTCAGTTTACATGATGTGCCTGATATGTACTGCATGTGCCCTTACTTGGGACTGCACACAAGTCTGCATGGGGTAAAAAACCCTGCTGCAATACTTGAATAGCTGACTGACAATCTGGGTAACAGATTACTTCATGTGGCTCTTATTGTAAAAAGTTAACTTGGTCTTTAGTCACTCCTCAACCCCCTCCAGGCTTCCATGCTCACATTTCTGTCTCTCATTTTGTTTACTCGCTTGCCAAGACTGTATTTAAAGATTAGATATGTTAAGATATGTTTTTTTGACCGCATCATGATGTCACCTATTGGTTTGTGGACTGCGTTTGAATCCTTAAGTTCAGCATTACGGCCATCGCCATCTTAGTTTTTTTCATGAACTGAAAACATACTGTGAAAGGGTTAAAGTTCTTAGACAAAAACACGGAACCCCGTGGCAGCGACCTGTCAATCACCTTGTAGCCCCGCCCTAAAGCATACCCTGCTTCATGGTCTATTTGACTCTCAATGGACCATAATGGACTAAATGAACATCACGCTGTATTGAAGAAGACTTGAAACTAGAGATTGAGACCATAAACTCATGTTTACAATGTTTACTGAGGGAATACATCAAGAGAAGTGTATCATAGACTTCTATACAATCTGACTTTTCTTTGCAACCAGAGCAGGAAGTTCAGCACTGGCTTCACTTCAGAACCACATGTTGCTTCCTGGTAAAAGCCTAAAACAGGGTTTTGAGTCCTAGTTGTGTCTTTTATCATCACCCATCGCAGAGTTTCTGGACGACCTACTAAGAGAAGGGAACTGCTGTAGATTGGTGAACCTATCCATGGATTGTTAGCAATTGTTCACAAGGGGTTTGAAGCCTTACTTACTTACGTACATACACGTTTTATTATTACTTAATTTTTTACATTTAATATAAAGCTAAATTATTCATATGTTTCCTAGATTATTTTTTATGTATACGTATGTCATGTTGCACTAAGAAGGCAAAGAAACCACAACATTAATCCAACCATGGGGTTCAAAGGAATTATTAACAAGTTTTAAGCACTATCGAGACTCAGTTTCCTATTTTTTAAAAAGAATATCTCAAGACAAATGTCATAAAATCAAATATTAGGAAGCCTGTTTTCTGAGCAAATGCCTTTTTGGTATGCTATCTGAATGGACCACTGACAGCCTTTCGAAGCTCTATAATATGGTTATGAAACATAAATCAGGCTCAAATGAGAGGACATTTCTTATATTGGTTGTTTCTTTTGAACGCTCCGCCTCCGCTTCAAAGCAGCCAAGAAAGCAACGTGGTATGCTTTGGGCAATGTCTGAGAATATAAATCTCTCTGTACGTCTGAGGCGTCCACACACACACACACACACACACACACACACACACACACACACACACACACACACACACACACACACACAAATACACAGGGCCCAAAGACAACATGTTAGATTCCTCGCCGTTTACAAGTAGTGGGAGAGGAAGTAGAGGCAATATATGGATGCTTTAGGGGATTAACCAACACTCCTCCGCCAGCTTTCGCTCCCCATCCCTTGAGTCTCTTCCTTGTCCCTCGCTCATACTTCCCTTTTTCTTTTTGTACTTCATCCGCTCTTAAACAGAAAGCTCTTTCCCAGCATGCGGAGTGTAATCCATGCCCCTGCCTCTAAGACACTTCCTGCCTGTTTTGTTTGTCAGCTTGAAGGGAATCAGCCCAATAAGGTTACGTCTCTCTCCTCTTCTCTGAGGTGTCGCCTCAGGCAGCTGCTTTCTTTTGACAGGTTATCAAAGAACTTGTTGGTTCAAGGTCCATGCCCACGCATTTCTACACCGTTGTCTCCCCGACCCGGTGGGACCCTCTGTGTCCGTCAGACTTGAGCCACCAGACTTGGTTACTTTCATCCACTAATGTAGCCCCAACACTCACAGTTCAAGTGAAGCAAAATAAACGTCCGAGGAGTTTAGACGTGGTAAAACAAAAATGTGTGCTAGCTGTAAACACGGACGGGAGGCGCTTGTGTAAACAGGCCTGGTTCCTACGGCTGAGTAGGTCTAGAGGCAGACAGTTTGTGGTCGGGCTCTTCCGGTTCGTACCCCCCCCCCCCCCCCCCCCCCCACACACACACACACACCACTAGCCCCCCCCTCTCGCCTCGCATCGCCTGAGGACACAGCTGTGGTCCGCCCTCGTCGGAACGCTGCTGGAGTAAAAGAATCAATCACAGCACTGCACGGAGCAAAGAAAAGCCCACTCACCCATGAGGAAAAGTGCATGTCTGCAATTGCTGAGGCATCAGCCGAGAATATATAAAACAATAAACACCTTAAATGTTTACATCAACATACGTCTCTCCAGGGAGAATGTTTTATTACGTTGATGTTCAAGACTTCCAGACAGTGGGTAATGGGTGTCTTTACAATTAATATCTGCTGTAATTGTACTGTAGCTTCCCAAGAAAGCAAGAGGAGGAAATAGATTTTTGCTCTCAGTGAAATTCCTCCTGAGAGAAGCGCTGCTTCTTGTAATTCCAGATCTACGTTGTCACTGCTGCTGCTCTCCGGCATCTGCTAGCATTTAGCAATCAGCCAACTGACAGAGTCCCGGGCACGGCTCGAGCCAGACTTGTTCACACGTATCACCTGCAAGCCAACGGGTCAACGAAGTAGAATGAGCTGGGTCCCAAACTGTGAAATAAAAGGGTCGTTGCTAGAAACAATAGCAAACCATCCTGCACAGTCAGCGGCTACGTTTGCAGCGGAGGCGGAGGAATTCATAAACATTTATGAAAAAATAAACTTTTACAATGTATGTTCGTGGTCACAGCCCCAGGAGGGGGAGTCTTTCTCCAGATGGAGTGTGCGGCTGTGACACCGGTCATCCCCAATGGACTCATTCTGAGGAGGAGACGTGGACAAATCACAGTAAACTGTGCAACCAGCAAAATAAGCAGATGAGGTTGCCTCAGTAAATACAGTGGACTGCTGTCCCTTCCCACAATTCATTGGCACTGGGAACATCGTCCTAAAAACTGGATCAGAGGGGAAATACTGAGAGGCTTGTTTTTGCTTTCTGTAATTTGTTATAGATTATACGATTTGATATGTTTTACAAGAGCAGTATGTATGATAAAATCTTATTTCAAGGGTCAACAGAGACATTTCAATTGCATCTCACTGTCTTCTTCAAATGGAGTCGGCTCATTTTTTATCACGTGACCTCAGTGGAATGTTGGTCACATGACATAACAACTGGCCATCGAAGACCATATTTACAGCGAAAGGATGAAAGGAATATTTAAATGGGAAATGAGCTTATTCGATATCTGTCTGAATGATGTCTGTGTGTTCAGTATGAAACTAGAGACAGGAAGTGATCATCTTAGAATAATCCCTGTATGCTGGGGGAAACAGCTAGCCTAACGCTAACCAAAGTTTAAAAAAAGATACACCTCCATGTGTATCTTTAGGGTGTGAGAAAATAATAATACAGTCTGGTTACTCGCTTTTCAGGATCTTTCCACCATCTCTCATGGCCTACGTCACTGACTGGAGCCAGATCTGGTGTCATGGTCATTGGTGTGCACTTGTTATTGGGCGTGTAAGAAAAAAATTAATACACTAGTGTATACACGTGTGTTGCGATATTTTGCTATACGATACTGTATCGATTCTGAAAACCATTATATCATTTTCATCGATAATTTACATGCAATAATTTGGGACACACAGTGGCTCAGATGGCACAAAAAGCAGTGCTACTTTATGATGTTTATGAATGTTACAGGGATCAAGGAAATGTAACGCCACTGCTTTGATTGCATACAAAAGTAAAGACAAATACTCATATTATTTAATATATATATTAAATGGTAATACAAATACCTAATTGTTATCACATGACTGACAACACCTTTATGACCCCTAATGAAGACTGAGATGTGGTTGGATCTCTGATAAGCTTGTAAGTGGACATTGGATAGAGCTTATTTGATCACAATGGAATAAAGAAGGATTCCAAATGGAGGCTGGTTTTCCTGCCATTCTTTACTGTGACTGCCTGCCATGAGCTACAGTGTCATATTGTTTGTGAGAAAGTCATTCCGGACTGGGCTACCATTAGTTACACTGCTCTGTAATCACAGCAAAGCCTGTCATAAGGCCATTGTATGGTTGTCATGGTCCTTTAAAAAAATTAAAAAGGAAACAAAATGCTCCCATATGGAAAACTGATGTGTATGCCATTCATCATACAGCTGCAGGAAGGAATAAAGACAGTTATTCTGTAACAGCTGGGTAGCAACAGATGATTGAGTGCTAACCCTGACTGTGGTTGGCATTGTAGCTTTTTTTGGTATGACAGAAGCCAATACAAGTCCAGAAACAGGATGTCTGAGATTTAAATCTGAAATTCTTACCCAAACATTACATGTGCCCTTTGGACGCTACTTTTACCCAAAGTGCTTCTTGTGCTTTTTTTTTTCCTTTCTCAATGGCCTCAGTGCATGGTTGTGGCGCAGCAAAGTAGATTTTATGGAATATTAACTAGGACTGCTCTAGATATAGTTTCAGCATTGACCGATACGTTTTTGTTTTTTTACCATGTCATCACCATTCATATCTATACAACCATTGTGTTTATGATTACAAATTTACTACAAAAAAATTGCTTGAAAAAAAGTATTTTTATAATATACACAATCTTCTTTGTATCGTAAAATATATCACAGTAGCAAAGAAGTCCGTTTTTTAAATATATTTTGAAGTTTTAATTAAAGCAGTTTCATTGTGATTCTAGTTTTTTGGGGATATTACACTGGAAACCACTGTTAGGATATGTTAGGATTTATAGAAATAGAAACTCATGAAATCATGCATGACGCAAAGCATTAAATGTTACTTAGATAAAAGGTAGTGTGCTATAAAAAGCAGGAGGAGAAGCCTCTTCACAAGGCATCATGTAATGTTTTGGTCCAGCTACAGATGAACAAAAACAGTCCTGTCAAGCCTATGGTGTTCAAATCATCCATTCATACAATACCAACAATGAAAATACACCCAAACTCTTTTCTGTAAACTTCAGTAAATGTTAATTTCAAGTTTTGTTCTGTGAAGATATAATTATTTTGCAATTACTGCGACGAGGCTCATCGCTCTGCTTCAGCACCATTACGTAAGTGGAAGGAGGCGGCTGTCTCTTAAACAGTCTGCAGATGAAAAGGGTTCATTGAATGAGAGCCTGTGTGTTAGTATAGCGTGTAAGCCTGTTGTGTTTTGTTTGCCAGGTGATTTCCCCGACGGTGTTAGCTAAGCTTGAGAATTTTTGGCGCTGGCTTCAAAGAGCAGCGGGGTCATCCCCTGGCAGCGGCGAATACAGACATGTTCACGGCAGACGTGGAGCTGACATGCACAGTACTGCAGGCAGACTGTCTACAGCTTGACCACCATCATCCTACATTTTGAAGTTTGTCTAAGGATTTGAAGAGCAAGTTTCACAAAGAGACTCACACTTCAGTAGAAATGGAAACCATCCATTATTCCACACTCAATCTTTATTTTCACACAACTATTAGTCAAGTGACAGAAAAGCTGTTCTTTTATTGGTGTAAATTGAATACTTTTTTGTTTTAGACTCAAAACAAAAAAGGCAATATGAGGACACCTTGGCTCTGGGAAATTGTGTTGGTAATTTTCAGATTAGACCTTCAGATGGGCAGTTTTCAGAACAGATCACTCTATGAGGAAAACTATCATTAGTGTCAGCCCTATACTTACATTCACACACATTCATATTGTGCAAGGTAATATCCTCCAAGAGTGCATCCACACTACTACGCAAGGAGTTAACTCCGGGACTACCTCAGACACCTCCTGTGTAGGTGTTAATTTATAATTTGTTGAGTTGATAGCACCGCCGCAGGACTGAATGGATGTCATCCAGCCGAATTGTGCTTTGATTGTACTCCACACAGTAACTGGGTGTCTATTCTTTCATCACCTTCGCCAGGTTTTCACTTACGTTTTTTTTTGTCAGCAAGGTTCCCGATAAACTACTGGCGGATTTCCCTGAAACTTGATTGAAGGGTGTTGCATACATTTTGGAGAGGATCCAAATCACAAGGAAGATCCACACATTGTCTTTTACTTATGGAAACTGCTATGGCAGAGGTCTGCACTCTCCGAGTGTCCTTCTAGTTGTTGTTTGTTTGTGATGCAGTGTCTCTTTTTGAATATGAGTATCTTAATAGCCTTCTCTATATAACGGTGCAATGTTAACCTCAACCGTTCACAACGTTAACCAGGTGTTATGACGTTAACCGTAAACTCTGACCAAATACCGCTAGCCAGGTGTTGCGTTAACTTTGGATGTTTTCTAAATGTTCACCAGGTGTTAGGTTAACCTCGACCATTTTCACAACGTTAACCTGGTGTAACAACGTTTACATTGACCATTTCACAATGTTAGACAGGTGTGATGTTAACCGCAAACATCTCACTATAACATATGTACGTATAACGTTACATGACTATTCTACAACATCCCAGGTGTTACGATGTTCACCCCGACTGTTCCACAACGTCACAGGTGTTAAAAAATAGAAAAATAACCTTTCACAGGGAAAAAAAGTGAAGAAACCTTCAGGTGAGCAACAGAGGAGGATCCCTCTCCCCGGATGGACAGAAGCAATAGATGAACAGTGTTACAGAGTTACAACAACTTACCAGGTGTAACGAAGTTTAGATGGTTCACAAAGTTTGCTGACCGAAGACAGAAAAAGAGATTTCATTGTCTTCATATTGTCCAGGCCATTCAGTCTGGACAAGGAGCTTAATAAAAACAACCCAAAGAATGTCGGCTTGGAAGGCATCTTTTATCTTTCAGCTTATTGTGGATATTTTGTCTCACAATCACCACTGGACCCCAAAGGCAAAGCAGCCGGTCTCCAGATTGTAATCTTATCAGAGATTATAAAGTAAACTGTCCTGGTAAAAAGATTTTACTGTCTGACATGTTGTGGCAAGGTGCTTTTTCAGCAATCACACAGCGTATCATATCTGAGCTCGTCAGGGTACTTTTTTCCAAAAGTTTCCATACTTAGTGGACCCATTGATAGAGCATTTGTACATTTTGCATATTTATTTGTCACCGTCTTGACTTAACAATAAATGCCAGGTGTTTTAGCATGTGCTCAGCTTGAACAAGTGAAAGGACACATTGTATAAACATGTGTACTGGCAGTGTGTGTGTGTGTGTGTGTGTTTCTGGGTATGCTTTATCCATGAGCGCACATTCTCTGAGTGTTAGCTTTGGCAAAACAGGTTTGAGATGCTTAAGCGATAAAGCTACTGTAAATCCTCTTTATTCAGCCGAGTTGTAGTCTCAGAGAGAATCTGGCCCATCCAAAATTCCCACGGAACAAAGGAGGTGGGGGTGGGGGGCAGGCAGGGGGTTGACGGAGAGGAAGAAAGGGAGAGGGTACTCAGCTGAAGAGGGGATATTGTTTACATATCAAGACGCTTCCTCTAACTCCCAGGAAAAGCAGTAATTTACCTAGCGAGGTTTTATAGTTTAATTTCTCCATTGTGCGGGGGGATAATGCCTTAATTATAGAGGAGGAAGTGGCCTTAAGCCCCGGACAGAGGGCGAGGGCTCACAGAGAGCCTCAGTGAGTTTTGGACCCCCACTTCTCCAGCCTCAATTTGAATTTCTCACTCCCTCTTTGCTGTGGCCATTTTGCCTGTTCATTAGCACTTGTGGGGTGTCTGGGCGCTTGCCAATTAGTGCTCTGCTCCAAGTAATATTTCCTTCCGTGAGGCCAGAGCAGCTCTACTGGTGGAGACTTCTAGGCGTCTGGGCCCGAAGGATGAGGGGCAAGGGTGGGGGGGTGGAGGGGGGTCGGAACCTTACCCTCTACAGACTGGAAATCACTTTACACAACCACACCGACTTTTGTAACATTTAATGCTTAATGGAAGTTCATTTTCACATTTTTTGGGAAATGTCAGTTTTAGCTGGTTACTTTAAAATAACTCATATTTGCCCAAATACTCACTTTGAAAAATGGAGGTTCCTCTGCCTCCTCATAGTGCCATTAGGAATATTTTTGGGACCGCACTGTGAACCAAGAAATTATTCTGCAGACTGATGAAGATAATCGTTAGCTACAAATGGGACCATCCCAAGAGACCAGCCAATTTATTCAGAACATGAAGCCATCAAGGACAATTGATGTTCTTGATGGCACAGCACAAGGTAAGGAGAAGGTTTTTGTGAAAGCTTTATTGCGTGGCTCGTAAGGCGTCTGATTGCATTTTTGGAATAAACGGACTAACTGATGCTATTTTTCCATGTGTACATTAAGTAAAGTCAATACTGGACAACTTGTGATTTGGTGGAATGAGCCTTGTGCATATATTCCGCGTTTGTATTATGTCTATATTGTATGTGTGTGTGTGTGTGTGTGTGTGTGTGTGTGTGTGTGTGTGTACGTATTCATGTGTGTGATCCTCACTGGTTAGTGTAGAGCTTCAGCAGCTTGTCAAATCTGTAGAGAGGGTTCATGCCCCAGAACTTGGACACAATAATACAAGCTATTCATTTAGTGTGACTCACCTCTCCTCACAACCAGGACAGCTAATAAAACTGGCCTTGTTGTGAATATGTTTTCATATTTTTTACGATATTTGTCGATTTATATGGCAAAGAGTTTGTGAAGGAGTATATGTAGATTAAGGCTCAAATCTTACCTTTGTTGCACATTGGTAGCCCAATACT
This sequence comes from Cyclopterus lumpus, assembly GCF_009769545.1. Classification (NCBI taxonomy): domain Eukaryota; kingdom Metazoa; phylum Chordata; class Actinopteri; order Perciformes; family Cyclopteridae; genus Cyclopterus; species Cyclopterus lumpus. The sequence goes on along the minus strand of NC_046986.1, from coordinate 23,569,903 downwards.
TTTTACACTCTGGTAGTTTGTGTACAGGGGAAGTTTGGTAGGCTCATGTTCAGCAAAGATTGTCTGATAAATATTTTTCCTTCAAAAAATGATTGCAGAATATTGCTATTCAGCGCTCCAAGTCATATTTGGACTTCACTGCCAAAACACTTTTAGGGTTTAGAGGCCTGTGTTGCCCAATCTTGATGGTACTATAAGATATTCTTGGAGCCTATTTATAAAACCTTTGCAGAGCATTTAATGCTAATAAATCCTAGTGTCTTTAATAGCTACTTAAGCAACACTATCCGACCTCCATCCATGCTTAATACGGACGTCGCTGCTCCTCTGATCTTTGTGAAAGACAAGAATCTGTATGCTTACTAACCTCTGTCTTTCTCTTCCACTAACTTTCTCTCCCTCCCTCCCTCCTCCCTCCTCGCACTCTACTTCCACACAGTTACTAGCACCATTAGGCTGTCATAACACGGCACATATAACCTGAGGTGATTCCAGGATTGAGTGAACCGAGCGTCCCCGGGGGCGAGGCACTGCGGCAGCCAAACAGGATTGCTACCTCATGGTCTGGGGTGATGGGTACCACATGCAAGCGGCAGCAACCGCTGGCCCTAATGGGAGCGGACATGTGGCGGTCTGACAGGGGGAGATCAGATGGCTCGGACTGGCCTATCGCCTAGCGTGGTTTTCTTCAAATAGCGTCTTTGTACAGAAGAAACACTCACTCATGGCTCCTCAGCCGCCTTGGTCTCGGCATCATTCTGAAGCTAAACTAGCTTGTTGGAATTCATACGTTCCACAGACCAGCCATTTTATTTCACCCTACTCCACTGTATTGTGCCAACATGCAATGCCCCAAAAGACAGACTGGAAGCTACAGTCTTCATATACATACAGGTCTCTGCATTTGACCCATGATTAGCATTTTTAGAAGCAGTGTGCTGCTGTGAAGCATTCGGGAGCAGTTAAGGGTTCAGTGTCTCGCTCAAGGGCTCTCCGACATGCAGACAGTCGGTGACGGGGATGGAACCGTCAACCTTTATGGACTTGGAAGGAAACATACTCTTCGAATTTGTTAGATCACAAGGTTTAAGAATGAACATAAACATAATTTTTGTTTGTTTACACAAAAACTCCACATAGCTTCTTGAAATGAGTCTAGTTCGATTGTGGGTAATGTAGGCATCAAGTTTTGACAAGAGGGAAGTCATGACCGTGCCGTGCACAACAAATGCGTTGCAATCGTAGACTGTAGACAAAGATGGACGACATGACATCTCCCCAAAAGCCCCCTAGTGGCTGCCTGTAGTTTAGCTCACACAACCCTTGTTTTACCTTCTCTCTGTTAGCGGACGGAACTTTGCACAACTCTCTGTTTCAACCATAGACTGTATCTTTATATACAGCAGATAACAGTTTTATAGACCGTCCATACAGAATGGCAGCACCCGTATCCGGGATGTTTGACCTGTTTTGCCTGCATTTATTTCCAATGCTAGTACTGTGTCAAATTCACAGTCCATATTTCTCCTCCCTCCTTGTCTTTCCACCATTTTCTCCTCTGCTTCAGAAGCTCTTAAGAATCCTGAAGGTCCTCCCCACTACTCCTAACAGTTATTCACCCCAGGAGCATCTTTGTGAATAACTTTTATCTTTATGTTGTTGGGACTGTGGCTCGTCAACGTCAGCAGAACTCAAAGAAGATCAATGTTTCTCCTCGCCCACTGTGACACTTACAACACCACACAAGAAGTCATGCTATCACCAGCCCATGGGGGAATGTGAAAGAATCACAGTTTTTCTGGAGTGTCAACTGGTATTAATGGCAAGAAAATAGGACAGTGGCGTTTCTTGACTACATTGAAAACAGCAGTATGTACCAAAAGTAGGCTACGCCTTACACAGCTGGTGTGTTTCACTTGAAGTATAACACAGACTTTTTGCTAGTACAAACTTTGAGTGGATGATGGAAAAGATCTCATGGGCTGAGACATGCAAGTCTTGGTGGGCATAGGTTGGTGGAAACCAGACCGGTGGATTTTCTCCTCGCGAAAGACAGCTGAAACCACCAAAAATCACAACAGATTTGAACGCCATTTGGAGCCATGATTCCCCCCAAACCACAGCATACAGTGTGACTTTGCATGACGTGTGCTGTAACTGCTTAATGTGGTTCATTTGAAGTGAAGATTAAGAATAATACAGTGGCAGCATGTGGCACCCTTTCCCCACGGAAAGAACAAGAGTTGGTTGATGAAGGTCACGACTGTGCCACATGTGGATCATTATCAAGAGCCAGGCAGCAACAGTTAAAACTTCAATGTGCTCTTAGATTGGGGCTTTGAAGCAGGGCAAAGGAAAGAATGCTTTCTAATCAAGGCCTTGCAAAAACAAAAGCCACAATGCCTAAACTGTAAGACGACCATCTCCAACCTGAGGAGCCAGATGGTTTCTGTTTGTTTGTTTGTTTCTATTGAAGGAAAAACCAAACTAAATAGTGGAAGAATGATAAGTCAGACTTTAGTCATTTGTCTGTTTAGTACATATAGGATGAGCAAAATATCCCTTTGGGGATTCTTTAAGATGTATAAAACAACAACATTTTCTAGGTTTAGTAAATGGAAGTTTGCACTGGAAACAGACAGTAAAGAGAGTTTCCCATGTTTTTTGTTGTAGGTTTTTTTTCCTCATTGAATCGAATCAAGATAAGCGTACATGTCTATACCCAGGATTTGCTCTGGAGCCTGGAGTTTGGCTCGACTCCAATCTGTAATTGCTTCACCATGTCACTGCTCAATAGCGGCGTCACTAAGACTCAGATATCATATGGAACTAACATTTTTGGTTTTCATATTTCAGACCTCAAAAATCTCCAGGTTTGAAGAAATCCCACTTTTATTATTGCCGTTGTAGTCAAAGAAATACATTCTTAACTCACTTTGTATGTTGATAGAAACTCTCTGGAAGTAATTCAGTCTAGAAATGGACTCAATGACAGAGTAAGATGGCCTTTAGTCATAATTCTTAAGTATGTGTCACCAAACCTGGGTATGTTATTATAATACAGGACAGATTGTATAATTAGAATATGAAATGTTTAGTTTTGATTGTCTATGGTATGACGTCACACATTCACATTATTCATATAAACAGGCTTAAAGGCATCCACCAGGGGTTTGCATTGATTAAAGGTCGAGTACTCACAAAAGGAAAATGAAACAAAGAAAAGGGAATAGTCAATCATGCAGGAGAATATAATTTCTTATATGGGCTAAGCTGCAAAAAATTGTGAGGTGCCCTTTTAATAAAAACAAATGATACTTGAATAGTTCAAGAATAGTATTTAAAATACATTTTTGTCAATATAGTTTTTGAACAGTTGTTTTTTTCATGAATGCTCTCATGCAGATATTACGTGGCGGAAAATCAATTCGACGCACATTCTTTTGCACTGCAACAAAGGCAACAGCCAATCACGGTGTGCGGAATAACTTGAATTGTGCCACTTTAAAAGGATCATATACTAACAAGGAAGTTAGTTGTAGTGCTAATCAAGGCGGCAAACTTAATTACTCCTATCAACCTTGCCCTCCACAATAAAAGCCTTTATTGGCAGGCTATATTTGGCATGTTGTGTCATTTATTCATGACACTCCCCAGTGTGTGAAGGCCTTTATACTGGAAGTTACACATCTGTCACTCACTGACTGAGAATGAGTTAAGTCTTCCAAGAAGTAGCACAAAAATTGTGCTTTCAACTCTTATACAATGAGGCCCTCGTCTCTGTAATTACAGCTCAGTCGCCTACTTCTCTCTTAGTTTCAGGTTGCATGAGGACCAGCGATACAGGGAGTTCAGGCTTTAATCAGAACCTGCATGCTTTAGCTACGTTTTCAACTACTTGATTGTATCGCTGTCATCGCCATTTCCATTCTCTTTTTCATTTGCTTGAACCTCCCCGAAGCGGCCTTAAAACGTTTTGATCATATGCCTCAATGTGGAATTGGATTCTTGTATTTTGAGATTTTCATGTTTTGACATGTTCGCTGAAACATTGTTCGGGTATATCTGAGTAGTTTAGAGCAAATGAACACAAAATGCAGTCCAGATGCAGAGAGAAAGTATACTGTGAGTCAAAGGGAATCCAATGGTTTTAATATATGAAACAGTCCCTTTGTACTTGTTCCATATGAACATGCGAAGCTTTGAAGACCAATGTAACCCTTAAGTTGAAGTCCCCATTGACATAATACATAGGAGTAATTTCAATATTTTTCAATAACCTAATGAAAGTACCCTGTTTGACAAATATATATTTTGTGATCACTAATGGCCTTGCTTAGCTTAGCCTATTGAGCAATATGAAAAACGTATATTCTTTCTATAATCTTCTTCAGAAACTTGATATAAACATGGTCTATACCACAATGCCCTGACCTATTGATCAGCATATTAGCTTAGTTATAAAAGTCATAATGATGATTCATTATGACTTTTATAACTAAGCTAATATGCTTCTATTGTGGCACAGAAATCTGAAGTGTAACTAGAAACTACTGGATAGCTGTCAAATGAATGGAGTAGAATGACAGTCGTAGTGGAGTAGGGGTATAAAGTAGCAGGACATAAAGGTTTCAGATTTAGATTTTGGCGGTCCCTGTGGACAAAAACGGTAGTGTTTTCAAGCACTAAAGTCCCTTTTAGAAAACCTCTCATTATACTGAGGTGCAAAGCTCTGCTCCTGGCCGGAAAAAGAGCCGCTGCAGGTCAAAGGCAGCAGCAAACGTGAGGCAAGAGACAAAACGGATATATTTAATCCTCTTTAGTAGATAGATGTTACATTGACATGTACAGTGCCAAATTGATGAAGATGCATGATACAAAAAAAACCAACTAATAAAATTAAACTGATTAATTTTCTTTCTTTTTTTAAATTTCTCCTCTAGTTTGTTAAATTTTGTCAAACATTATTCCTACATTCCATTGTAATCTAATTTTAAAGCAGTATCATTATTTACCAGCTCGGACCAAGCCCTCATGAATAAAAGTTAGATTACCAAACCCAGAGCAACTTCCTGATGATTGAGAGCCCTTCCCCACCATATCCACCAGAGTGTTTGTCAGATAAAGGAGATTCCCCCACAGGCTTACCCCGAGGTGACCCGACTCTCTCAGTGTCGCACAAGGGAAGCGGCGTGTTGGCTAATTTTATCACACAATGCATGCCGTTTGTCAGCGCAGCTCCGGTGACGAATGATTCCTTATCTTGAGGGCTGTTGTTTGTTGTTGCTGAGTAATGTCCTGGCCGCTCGCTGCTGTCTCTGGAGCCTTCAGGGGCTTCGGGGGCTTCAGCTGCCCCGCTGTCAACTGTCAGGGGCCACACTCGCGTTACAGTCGTGTGTGCACGCGTCCTCATCTGAGCACACGCGACCGAAGACGAAGGGATTTCAATTTCAGCTCTGCGGGAAAGCAAAGGTTTCTTTGAACACAGACTCAAGTGTGGTTTACCCGCGTAGGTCAACCCGTTCTCACTCCCCACTCGTTACATACCAACGCTCGGTCAGTGGCCTTCGCCACCTGATAACCGGCGCACTGAGGCACCCTTTAGCGTCTGCATGAGACGGTCAAAGCATCGACCTAGAGTAAAGAGTGAGAAAGGCCTCACGGGACGGGTAATGGAGAGGTTGGATGGGTCTAACAAACGTGGACTTCTTCCCAGGAGACCGCTGCTTGTGTCCTGCGTGAAACCAAGTCAACGTGCACTTATTTTAAAGTTATTTTAAACAAAAAACACAATATTTTCCTCAACCTAACCCAGTAGTTTTAGTGCGTAAGTAAACTTTCAAGTTTTTTTTCAAACAAAGTGTTCAAAGAGACGGTATGCACGTGACCAGCGGAAAGTGACACGTCGTCCCTGACCTAGAGCGTCACAGTTTGTTTTCTGTTTGTCATTTCTTCTCTGACTTAAGCTTTCCACCACTCAGCTCGATGGCCTTTCCATTTGCCCGTATATTATCTAATGAAGACAGACATGTCGACTAACACGGAGCAAGCCCCCTTTTTTCTGTCAATGTCCCGAGTCCCTCTCCTTTATAAACGGTTCGACCCTATGGCCAGCGAGGGACTGATGAAAGCAGCATGTGTTCCTCGTAGGGCCCCTTGTTTATTTGACTTGCATTAAGGCCCGGTTTACACATCAACTGCCCTCCACGCTGCAGGTAGAGCAGCCAGAGAAATGCAAGTGTTCCGATCCCTCTCACAGAGCCACCCCTCCTGCCAGAGGGAGCTGCATTGAGGAGGGTGACATCTCACCTGGAGATCTCAACCGCTGATTAATGCCATTCAGCGATGAGGGTGAAGCTTCTTATTCCAGAATCATACGCCTTTGAGTCTGGACACTTGACGAGATACAGTATGTCGTCACACGAAATCAAGAGTGAAATATTTTTTTTAAATATTTGTTGTATTCCTAGCACCCCGTGGCGGAGAAACAATCAATTCACATGTTTCGTGACCTGGTAGATCCCGGAGGTTGTGGCCTCTAAGAATTCTTATTTCCTTTCCTCTTTGCGTATCTATGACTCCTCATTTCTTCTACCAACTCTTGTCTGAAGCAAGGACGTCTTGTTTGTCTATTTGAACCACAGGTAGGACAACCGATGCTGTTTAAATGGACCAATAACCAGTAGCGCGACTTTCTGCCCACACAGCTCTGACTTCATGTAGCTCGCCTGTCCCCCGTCTCTGCACTTGTTCAGAACGTCAGGCTTTCTACGCTGAACCATGGGACTGATTTATTTCACTGATTCTGTATAAAGACAACCCAGATGCTTTAAAAAAGAGCGTGCTGAAAAGGAAATGTCTCTCCACAGTTCTTCATCAGAGTGGCCGCGCAGGGTTTAAAGCCAGCGACGCAGGGCTGTGCAGTTAAAGTTCCGTTAGTCGGCTCATAAATCAGTCCTCTGTCGTCACTGTGATAGGTTAAGAGTTGTCCTTTTTCGGGTTGCTCTGACAACAGAGTCCAGCGAGCTGAAACAACAACAGATGGAAAAGAAGTCAGCAAGCTTAGCATAGTTTACTGCTCCGGACTGCAGGAGTGTCGGGTCGGCTTAGACTTTGTCTGCTTTAACCACCAATTTCATTTACATTCATAACAAGTATGAGTTTGTATTTCTTTCTCTCGAATCATACACCCAAAAACTTTTGTTTGTGTTTTTTTTTTACAAAATGCTGCTGAAAGAATATTGTTGTCATTCTGTGGGTCCGTGTCATGCCACAAAACAAGGAATCTCTGACTGTATGTACGTATGTGTGTCCTTCACATATCTCTAGAACCATCCAGCCGATCTACTTCACACATGGCAGGTGCAATTTGGCCTCACGACACCTTTTAATTTTAATAAACGTTGAATAAATAAGGGGTAGTAATCTTGTGCAGCACAGGGACAGGGCTTTTGGGCTCTGCGGACTGTCGTCCATAGTGGGTCATTCCAATATATTGACCAATATACTAACGTTCTGTGTTTAAAGACCATAATGTTAAGGAACAGGTCATTCCAGACACCTTTTGATATGAGGTGTTCCATTTCCATAATAATCAAGGCAACTTACAGAGAGCGAGCAAGAACACTTTGCTTTAACGATAGAATGACCACCATAAGAGGGCTTTTGAGAATATACAATATTACATATAACAACCACTATCAACTTAATATTTTCATTGCAAAACATGAACTCTAAAATGCTGGCCACTTCACAAAACAAAGAAAGAGCAGGGAAGCACTCTCAGACCAGGAGGGGGATCACCTGACAGCCAATCCAGTTGGTCGGAGGCCCTCTGACCTGCTTCACAGCTGTTTCTTGTTAGTGCTTTAAAACAAATTCCCAGAGCGAGATGGTTTCCACGTTCAACCCTGCCCTGAAGAAAGAGGCCAGACAAGAAGGGGGTTTATAAGACCCCGCTGCTGTGTGTGTGTGTGTGTGTGTGTGTGTGTAAACAGCTCAGTCTAAATGTTTTATCTTATCGGGATAGAAGACCTGAGAGCCGGGGCCTGCTCTGAAGATGCTCTGCCCTGTGTTCTGAACGCCTGAACAGTCTTGGTCTTGATCTCCTCAAAATCTGTTTCCAACTTTAAAAGTATCAACCCTTAACTGAGCTTCAGTAACACAGTTTACAGTTATGTAGTGAGAGTCAACCTTTTAATTCCACTGTTGCCAAATACAAACGCATAAGACGGCACAAACGGATGCTTCCAAATGTTTATTCTGACCTGTCGCCGGACTTTTAAAATCCTTATAATTGGTCCGCTTTGTAATGCAAACAGACATGAAGAGAAAGTGGAGGGGTGTTCGCCGTGTCCTACAGTTAAGTCTGAAATGGGCCACATGTTTTTAGAGCTATTAAAGTCACCGCTGAACTAATGGCTATCAGTCGTTTATTTAATAAAAACCTCAGTGCTGACGAGTGTAAACATTCTTAGGGGCATGAATCATTTTAAACATGAATGATTTTTCCCTCAAGAAGAATTCACCTCTGTTTCTTAAATATACATTTGGTGTCTTCGGTGTTCAAAATAGGAAAGTGTTGTGCATCATTCTGTAAGAAACGGTTTGATGGAGACCAGGCCAGGTCCATCCAGGATACTCCCCGCCTCCTGCTTGGGCTTGGAGAGCAGTCTCCCGGGGAGGAGGGGTCGGCCTCACCTCACGGTGACCCCCAGCTGAGACCTCTTTTAGATTGATGTGCTCTGCCTCCCTCTCCCTCACATTGTGTGTTGTTTGAGGGTATTTCCTCTGCCTTCCTCAAGAAAAAAGCCCCGTTCACAAGTCGCGGATTGGGAACGCTAAGCTAATGCTGACGATGCCGTCACAGGGCGCTGAGGACGCTCTTTGTGTGAACTGGCAGCTTCTCCGTCAGCTGTGTCTCAGAGGTCAAAGGGCACACGGAAGACAGAGGAGGGCTCTGAGTTCCCGCCGTTTGAAGTGACTTGGCTTGATTGGCACATTTACACTTGCCAAAAACTGGCAAGAAAATGCTCTTTCTGAGAGAATGAGTAACATATTGATGAAGTCACACATACACTGATGTTGTATGTGTTGTTTTGATGAATGGGAATAGCATATGACAGTGACAACTCTGTATTTCAAGTATTACTCCACTCTCTGCAGCCCGATGGACCCCCTCCAACTGGGACCAAGGTTTTTATCTTGTTTTAACTTGCATCCTCCTGAATTGAAATGACCAGCGTCGCAACAGTAACAAACCCAATGCATTAATTACTTGATCGGCCCTACACCTGTGCTCTAAAGGGGCCGGGCGATAAATCAGAAGTCTGCACGGGAAGCTGATTGTCCCGACACCTCATCTGTCTTCACAGAGAGGCCGCTGCCTGCCACAAGGAGAGGCTAGGCCCGGCTACCCGTACGCTAGCTATCATATACTCATACACATACATGAAGGGTACACCCAGCACTGCTAAATGCCTACCACTCTGGCAGGGTGATGCATGGCCGTCGTAAGGCAATGATCCCCAAGTGCTGCGGCTGGAGGTTATAGCACCACTTCAAAGATGAAATCCTTAGAACTCAGATTTTAGGTTTTTTTTTTGTGGTTGACTAATAGGTCTCAGGGGGATGCGATCATACACATTTGGTGAGCCAAAAAGACCTTTAAATAAATAAATGTAAAGGAAAAGAAAGGTGCAAGCGTCTCTTTGTGTCTACTCCCCTTGGTACCTCTTTCCCACTGAATGGACTTTAGTACCACCAGCCGAAGCGACCCAGGAGAGATATGGTCTCAGTCTTTAGAACAATTAGGAGTGGCGGTGCAGCACCTTGTAGCCAAGGTGATGGATCATACTGGTGGTGGGTTTGTGGGGTTGACGCTGAGCCCGGGGCTTGGCCGAGGCCGGCTTGCAGATTTGGCAGAGACTGATCGCAGAGGAGAGAGGCCAGCTGGGTCTGAGTGGGATCTGTAAACACGCTGGGATGGGAGCAGAGGGAGCAAGGGCCCGGGCAGCTACACAACAGCCCCTATGAGGTGTCCAACCCATCTGGGGTGAGGATGAGGGCGTCATGGCAACGCGATATAAACACGTGCACAAGCCCATCATAGTAGCTCACTTGCTCAGATTTGAATCTCTAACTTGCTCAGATACGCTCACACAGTGGAGCATCTAGCAGCTAAAGAGCCTGTTATATTTCTCGGGAGTTGGTGGAGACCAAAACAGAGATTAATATTGTATTTACCTTCGTTAGGTCCCCAGAAACAAAACTCCAAATTCTCTATTTAAAGTGTATATAGGGTCAATCCATAATGGGAAATGTGTGCCAAATGTAGGTCAAAAAAGTGATTAATGTTGCCGTATTACCAACTCTGAACAGTACCTGTGTTTTAGTACCTAACTAAGGAATGCAAACATGCTCTTATTAGAAACCTCTTTCTGCAGATGAAAGAGCACAAACAAAACTTCTCAAGTATTCATTCATAGTCATTTAAACCCAAGAACCTTGCCTTAACAAAAGCCCCGACCCCCGCTACGACTCACTAGCTTTCAGAACTAGCTTGGAGCCCACACGGTCACTAAATGCACTCCTTGAATAAATAAGGGTTGAACATATGGGTTTCAAGGATATATTCATGATGTCAAACTGATTCAGCAGTGAAAACAGGTTCCAATGATAAAGATGGAAGCTAAAGGTGATCAAGACAATAAGATGTTCCTGTGAAGCCGGGTAGGTCTTCATTCACTGTTACAATCATTCAAAAGCAAAAGCAGCATGCTTATACATTATATAAATTATAGCACGAGAGTCTGAAAAGCAAATCCGGATACTTGTCTGACCCTGGTCCGAGCTGCACCGTGATCTGAGCATGAATTCAATATCACTTTGGAATACCATGTAATGTGGACACATTGTGGTCTGTTCCTTAAGTGTTGAGCTTCAATACCCAGCCCGACCCACAACTACTGACTAATGGACACGTGCTATATTTGAAACATAAACATCTAATGTCATGATGTGCTATAAAACAGTTACAAGCTTCCAGCACCGTGCTCTCTTCCCAGCACTGACTCAGAAGCTCTGGAGAACAACAGCGTAAGTCTTCCCAGGGAGAGTGTTTGATGTTTACATCACAACATAAACAGACTTTGCACGGGTTCACAGGGACTAATGAATTTCCGCTCAAACCATCTCATGTCATTACAGGGACCACTGGCCTAATCCACTTACCTTCTGCCCCAAATCCCCCTATCAATAAAAAAGATATCATTTTACCCTCCCGAGGGCTGTTAAAAGTAAAGAGCCACTCTGTTAAGACTTCCTTTCATAGATGGCGGTGGTTCCGTGCTCTCCTGTAAGCCTCTAATCCCTCTGTCGCCATCACTCGCCCATGCACTGCCCTAGAGGAAGCGACGTCTTGCGAACTAAACCTGTAGGTTTCATGTTGTGTGTGCAGTGCAGGATTCCCGGATTAGGCTAAACATACACTTTTTATTAACTTTGGGCATAACACTTGCTGCAGTGTGTTTTGTTTGCGTGTGTCTGTGTGTTTCAGAAAGGCATGTCTGTTGAACCTCAAAGAAACACATTTGTGTTTGTCTCCGTCACTCGTAATGGTTGCTTACTGAGAGTGAACTGCAGAACAAATCAGTATATGTGTGTGTAATCGTGAGTGTGTGAGTGTGTGAGCATGCACATGAGTGTTTGTGTATAGCCGTTGGCACGGCGCTGTGTAGTTAGGACCCAGGCCAACTTTTTCTGCTGGAATTTCCTGTCTGAATTGAGCACCCCCACCTCTCCTGCTCCTCTCTCTCTCTCTCTCTCTCTCTCTCTCTCTCTCTCTCTCTCTCTCTCTCTCTCTCTCTCTCTCTCTCTCTCTCTCTCTCTCTCTCTCTAAGCACGACAAAGGCTTTTTTTTTTTTCTTCTCCCAAAATTATTCCTGGCCCGGCCTCTCAGGGCATTATTATTATTATCGTTGAGTACTTCCACCATGACATGAGCCCACTCCACTCTCCACTCTTGGTCCTGATCTGGGGCTTCATTTGGACGTAATGACAGAGTGCTTTTCCTTCTTCTGTCTCTGAGTCATGAGACTCGACTGGGCCTTTGTTAACATCGAACACCTGGCATTGTCTTTATTGAGAGATCAAACCGGGGCTTTGAGATGAGACACTGAAAAGGAGGAGATGTGGCAGGATGTTTGGGTTGGGGGGGGCAGAGACATGTTCAGTCTACAAGTTATGAGACATCGGAGCAGATATATAGTGGCGGAAACCAACCGCCAGTTAAAAGTCCCTGTGGCCCGGATTGATTTATGATTTAAGTTTACGTCACTAAAAGTGTGCACTTAATGGTTTGTAATGTATTTTACAAACATGTGTTGTTATATTTGTTGAAATTCTCTTAATATCTCGACAGCTTTTGCTGTGGGGTTTCAGTTTAAAAAAACTTTAAAATCCAGCTTGCTCTTGCTGGTTTCTCCAATTTTACAGACCCAAGTTTTAACCCAATATTTTGCATTTTGAGAGCTTTCCATATTTGATCAAATTGGCCCCATACAGCAAGACAGAGCCCCATATCCGAAAAGTACGAAACACCAGTGGACGTTAAGTAAAAGTTTTACCTGTCTAAGTTAATTATTGAGGTTATATAATATATATTAATATCAAGCTTATGCTGAGCAGTTTTTCGGCTCCGAAATAGCTCTGCCTTGAAAAGGGCTCCATCGGGGAAGGAGTGCGGTTTCATCGTGAGATGATGAAATATGTTTGAGGAAGTCTGGTTTGAGCACTAGATCCACAGTTTCATACCCGTATCTGATGCCAAAACACTGCACAGGGAACACAACTCTGGACAGCTTCACTGGGACCATTTCATCCTCCGTCTCAAATGTCACTTTGTGTTGTGTGTTGCGCTAACGTCGGTCGGAACGGTCCTCTGCACTGTTTGGGATAGACCGCATGAGGCCCAGGGTGAAGTAACCCTGCATGCCAGCACCCCCAGAGGGGACGGACGGGCGGTAAATCAAGAAGCCGAGCCGCGCGCATCGTCCAGGCCACGTACCTGCCGGTAGCTGTCCCTGCAGTCCGGGAAACAATGCAGCTGTCTGGGTGATGGAAGGGCCTGTTCAGCCCTTATCGCCCCCACATTCAGCAGCCCCAAGCTGGGGAGGACAGCAGCCTCTGGGGATTCTGCTTGGTTCTTTTTGTGTGTTTGTGCATGTGGTTCAATGATGGACATCATTTCTTACTGTGAAGTAAAAACTAAAATCATCTCGCCATGCTCCATTAAACAGTTTTCATTGACGACAGTCATTCTCATGTGCTATTCTAAATATCTGATGCTAGACAGGTGTCAGGATATACTTACAGCTGCAAAAGGGTTCAGAACCTGTAGCAAAGGGAAAAAAAGAAGATCACAACAAAAGTGCAATGCAAAGTAATAAATCAAAGAAGAAAAGAATAGTGTCCTGCAGGTCAACAGTTTAATTGATCAGCTTTCCAATACGTGTAGAAGAAGCTACGAGGCGTGCTGTCTTTGTCTTAGTTTAGTCTAGTCTCCTCGTCCCGTGCCCCCCGCCCCCCGCCCCTCTCCACCAGAGATGTGCCAGGCAGCACAAGCAGTGGGCACCTCTCAGACAAAGCCCGAACTTCGGGCTCCACTTGTGAAACAAAGCTCCAACTCCTTTTCCCAGCTCCCACTGCCTCCCGCTCATTTACCGGTGCCTCTTTTGGCTTTGTAACGCACAAGTTGACTTGGAATTGGCCGCCCGTCCCGCGCACAAAGGCCAGGGAGGGTCGCTGGCTGAGGTCCAGCGGTGTAGATCTTGATAGAAACACACATCCCTTGGCCTTCTGAGCTCAAAGAGAGGAGACGAGGAACGCAGGGCACCAGATAGACTTTTACCTTCCCGGGCCATGTTCAATTCAATTCAGTTTATTTTGTATACCCCATAATCACAAATTACAAATTATCCTCAGAGGGCTTTACAATCTGTACACATACGACATCCCTGTCCCAGGACCTCACACCTGTTCACACCTTCTGTGGGAGTGCAGTGGAACATTTTGAGTTTGAAACGTATTCTACTTGCGTGCATCCAGTGCTGCTGTGCATACCTGCCTGCCTGTCATTTCTGACAGTTTTGACTATTTTGGCACACCTTTAGTACTAAAATCTTATCTTAGTCAAATACATCTTCAGCAAATGTCATAATGGCAGTGTTTCCAAAGGAAAAAAACATAATTGTTCCACACCAATCAAATGGTTCCCGGGTTCAGGACGCCCTCAGGGAAACTCCTCTCCCATTTGCGTGTAATCCCATCAGAATTAACAAAGAACAAGACGGTACAACGTCATGATGACTACCTCAGTCACATTAACAAAAGGCTCAATCAAGGTTTAAGCAGCAGTAATGTCTGTCTTTGTAATTGTCATCACATAAAAACAACATTGAGCATTCTGGTAGCCTGGAGGCACAGATTCCTGTTACACCTCGTCTTCGCCACGCTGGCTGCAGCGCGTTGGGGCCCCTGAGGCACAGCTCAAACGGGGAGGTGTTTAGAATATGCAGATCTTGACAAGAAAATCCTCAGAATGTTATAAGTGCTGGACTTGTAAACACTGAGCTCCAGAGGCAAATTCCGTGTGTCCAAAACATGAAGTTTCATGCAGTAAACAAAAATCAATGTCATAGGAACAAGATATTTATCTGAATCAAGCTTATATTAGAGTGATCTTTGGATCAAATGTCTCCTCTTTTCCAATAATATATACTCAAAACGTCCTCCATATTTAACTGCTGTCTTAATAAGGTCACGGTCCACATACTCACCGCTCATTATTTTGTTTACAGTATTGCTGTTTTTATTTACTAATTGTTTTAATTCGCTTCCACTTTTTAATTTGTTCATAATCATTTGAAATACCATTAATGAAACAATTCCCGCCCATTTCCTGTTTCACATTAAAAGCCATTTGGTGGCTGACTGGGAATATTCCATTTCTTCCCTGGCAGACCTTTAATGTGAAGAATAAGCAAGAAGGAAAATGTGGATTTTGCTTTTTGTCTTTTTAATTCTGGCAGCAACGTCCTCAATAGGTTGGCATATTGGCATCACATTGGTGTGAAAAGACGCACCCATACTTCAGTGTCAGTTTTCCTCTCTCCGGTAGAGATAATGATCTGCTCTTTGACCTTTAACCCTGGTGGTCTCTGCTCCCAGGTCATCCCAGGTTTACTGGACCGTACAGCCAAAGAATCCTAATAGCAACTGGAGATTATCTCAAGGGAGCTGCATTTCATTATGCTCACACACACACACACACACACACACACACAACACACCATCAAACATGTGGAACTTTAACATACTGGACAGAATGAGTTGACTTTTGTCTATGATTACAGCTCTCCTCCAATCAAGACAATCATGTTTCCTACTCAGCCGTTGTAATCACAGTAATTAATGAAGATCGTCTGTGTTATCCTAACGAGACTACCCTCGAGCCATCAGACCCTTTATAGCAGGAAATGGTGGATGTGTGCATTCTTTGTCTGACACATAAAAACTCATTCATTGTTGAGTAAACCCTGCTTTGGTCTCAGTGAATAGAGAGAGCCATTAATGAACACACAGTTGTCGGGGCAAAAGCCTCAGACAGTGGAGAAGGTTTCAATTACTGCTGGATTACAGGAACTGTAGAAGGATACAGTTGCATCTCACGCTGCGTTGCAGGCATTAGTCAGGACCTGTACATCAGCCTAATATTTCTTCAGTACTACTCTTCTTATGTAATGTCGAATGCCTGCTGCATTTGTTTCACTGTATTATTATCATTATTTTTGATGTGTGACCGTTTTCTCTCTTACTATCACTCACAGGTCCACACCACCTCTTCCCCACGTTTCACACGCCCATCCCCATCGACATGAGACACCACGAAGGGCGATACCATTACGAGCCACACCCACTCCACGCCATGCATGGGTAAGTATCATTAGATGTCGCCGGCCATTGTGAAATTAATAATCAAGGTGACATCCACCGTATGTCTTCCATAACAAACAGTGACCCACCGGCCAAATATCAGCTGATTTGAATAACCGCTCTCAGTTGTTAACATAAACATAGTAACGCTATAGACGGCCCTAACCACCTCCCAGCATTAAAGTAATCATGTTAGTTACGTGACGCATAATGTTCTCCATGTTAAGCCACATGAAGGTACGTTACGAAACGTTATTCGCATCGTCGATCAACCTTGTGAATAGATGGGAACAGCCTTCTGAACCTACTCGGGGGTCTCTTCTCACTCATGTCTATGAGGCCCATAACACCAGTTGGGCTCATTCAAATCGGGTGGTCAATAACGAATCCTGTTGTGTAACCAAACATTGTTCAAATCCCAAAGTGTCCAAACACACCGTTGACCGTGGGGGAAATGTGCGTTAAATGATGCACGAGACGCCTAGAATATTTGGAGTCCTTGGTTTGAATAATTCACTTAGTGTTCAAATCATACAGCTTGAATGCAGAGCTGAGGCAAGTGGATTCATATGATACTGTAAGACATTTCCAACTGTGTTTAGTGGTTAATGAAAGAAAAATTTGGAACCAAAGCTAATTCATTTCATAGCACTGTTGAAAAGATATGAACATCAATACTAAAATCAGACGATAATTTGGTCCTCCTCTGTCTCCTCTCCTAAAGAACTTCTAGCAGTCTCCAGGAGGAAAGCTGTGCTGAGATAACATCCAGTGAAAGACAATGTTGGAAGAAGTACTAGCATTTCACTGTCCCTTGATTCTGGCACTCCCTGTGGTCGCGGTAGTGTTTCCATATATATATATATATATATATATATATATATATATATATATATATATATATATTGATAGAGTCACTCTATAAAACCTATTTCATTTCTAAAAAGCATTCCATTTTAGAACAGAAGTAAGAGTTTATTGGAGAGCATAAATAGTCCAGTTGCTTGGATTAGGAAATTGGTATCCTAACCTGACCTACAAAGAAACACCAACTTATTGTCTGACTTTATTACCATAAAAGTCTGGCCAGGCCTCCTTTTGCTTATCTGAGATATTCGAATCCAGGAAGGAAACCCAGGAGTAAGATCAATATAGGTTTAGTGAGCACTGTGCTGTTACATTTAAATTCATCGAGATCAGGTGATACACAGTGTAGGCAGAGCTATTCATCACCTGCAAAGGGAGGGTAAGGGACGAGGGAACATTGTGGCTGTGCACCCGGTTTTGTTTTGATTAATGTGATGGGACTCTGACAGAGTGCTCCCACTAATTCATCAAGACCTTGATCTGGCTGTCTTTTCCCCGGCACGCACCAAACTCACCTAATTACTGTTGTCCCGGCGAAATGGAGCAGGGTGTCGGGGCGGGGCGCTGTGTGTCAGGGTTGTACTTCCCATCTGAGGGACCGCGCTAACTTCATCACTGTTTGCATGTAACATAATGAGGGCTGCGGGTCACAGTGTCACAGCTGTCATGGGGCAGATGCCGCAGTGCTCACTGCTTTGGTACCTGCTTTGCTCCCTGGCTGACACTGCAAAGGAAAAGACTGGGTTTCGATGTCACTCAGAGGGCCAATGCTCGTACCCCATGTGTACAGCAGCTTCAAGCCCAAGTGCAACTCATCATCTCCTGACTATCTTTTATGTTTCTCATCAACATATGCTAAGTCATGTATCTGGAATACAAAAGTTGGATGTGTTTGTCATTGGTGATGTTTAAAAAGCAATCCACCAATTTAGCTGTGCACATTGTCCGAGTCACGTTGGACAGTTTAAAGAAAATGATCGAAATGCAGCGGAACCAGGAACCCTGTCTTTTTTATATCTATACTCTTCTGCCATGAAGCTATTGGTATGTTTTAATTGATGTGTTTGTTGGGTTGTCTAAGGCCCTTTCAAGCCTTCTCTATTCGAAAAGATTCGACACTTGTGTGGTTGGACAAATGTATTCACATTACTGACGGTTACAGTGTCCTTGATGTGCCATCTTTCTTTCACATTTCACAAGTACATGATACAGGATTTTAAAGTAGCAACCTTCGAGCTGTGGTCCCACTGCCTTTCACAGAGAGAAGAAACATGCTACATCCAAACTGTCTCATGGGGTGACAGTAGAACATGAACCTACAGTAGAGACCGCTCTTTATAATATCTCGTAGTCAGGCATCTTCTGTGCAAACCCACAATCCAGGAAAGCCAGCCATCGTGCCAGTACGTTTGACCGGGTAATTAGCAATCCGAAATCCAGCCTTCCGTTCCCGGAACCTCAACGACAACGCAAGGGATGAGAAAATCAGATCCCCCGTTCATTCCACAGCCCATATTTATGCTTTTTGGGAAGCAGTCGGGGCCAAATTGCAGCGCTGAAAAGTTGAAATATGCCCAAGGTTTTTGTGTGGCAGGGCTGAGGCCTGCACCGCCCCTGTACACAAACAGATGTGGTCCAACTCACCAGGCAATCATCCTGCTCAAGGCCCACAGCGTGGAATGTGTTGATCAAATACAGTTTACAGATCAGCCATTCGGGCCCGTATGTTTTTTTCCTTCTTTGTTTTGGTTGGTTAATTAACATGGAGGTGTGGGGAGATGAGCGGGAGGTGAAGGGAAGGAGACACACTTTGGAGCCTGGCTGTCAGTGGTTGGGACGTTGTTGCTTATTGGCTCCAGCACCGGCTCATCGTCACGGCTAATGTTTGAATTTGGATGCTCCCCTGAGTTACAGCCAGGAATGTGCTGCTGAAAAGACAAGGGCAGCACAGACGTTGCAAATCAATAGTCTGAAATTTCCACCGCTAATCACACACTCCCAGCATAATTTTCTCGCGCTCACTAAAGACTAAATGGTATGTGACAGCAGCGGAGCCCAATAATAGATAATTACCCCTCTGTAAAACGCCTTCTCAATTAAGTGCATTATCCCATTGACTGACATAGTTCTACTGGGCCCCTCCTTTGTACACAGTCCTCTCTTCTTAGGTAGTACAGTATCAAGTTGTGTCCAAATCCTCTGGATCCTGTTTAGGGCCCCCAAAACAACTAAGGCAGGATCTTAGCATGTCCCCTGTGGGCCAGCGTGGTGATTTATCTTGATCTCCTTGGCTGCCCAGAAGTACAGAAGGGAGTGTATCACACCATGATTCAGCCCAACCCGAGACGGTAGGGAAAATGCCAACTTGTTGGTCAACCAGGAGGGCAGGGAGGCAGGTGGCCCGGCAGAAAGGGAACTTGAAGTTGAAAGTGTGGCTTTAACACCTCACCTTGAAAACAGGTTGCATTGGCAGCATCTTGTGGCAGTGAAGATGTCGCCGACAACAAGTTTCGTTCATATGTTTTGAGGGAAACGTATTTTTGTTGTGACCGAACAGTCAGTTTTAAACTGGTTCAAATTGGTTAAGTTAGGTTGCAAAAACACCCATTCAAACATTCACGCTATGGTGAAAGTACATTGGTGTAATTTGCCTTTGCAAAAATACCTTGAGTCGTCCTTCATGAGGTGAACCAGTTCGTATGAAGAGTTCGTCGACCCTTTCTGCAGGTAAGTGTTTCTACCTGTTTCAAATGGCCAGACTTCACTGTATGTGCACTCTGGTACGTACTTACTCGCAGGGTTAGTCTGCACCATGTCCAAATCACGTTTTCTCACAGCAGCGTCGTAACAATGGTACAACAGATAGCAGGGAATCACACAGGGACAAATAGCAATTACCTAGTCGAAAGCATGTCATCTTCCTCTCCCTCTCCCTGGTCCTCCTCAAGTCCTCACGAGGACGGATTCCTGACACTTTTGTTTGGCAGCAATGAATAATTTAGATTTGAGTGTGTTTCCACCAGGCCAGCCACCCATCGTGTTCAGGTATGATGGAAGTTACTTTAAATGGCACCCACTAATTAAGAGACAGGGCTCTCCCAGTGCTCCGAGGCCCTCAAAGAGCTTCCCATTCCATTCAACCTCTGACTGACGCCTCTGGAAAACACACAGAGTTCAAGTAACATCTTGTCAGAAAAAGGGTGGATCGACATGGCTTCAATAATGGTACCTGCCAGACTGGACTATTATTTGCAGCCTCCTGACAGGCAACAGCAGTAAATTTCACCTTATTATCAAGATCTCACACACACACTTGGTCGTTTGAATGATTTACTGCAGCTAGAGGGATGTGTGTGGACACGCTGGTTCGCTATCGGCTAAAACAAATAACTATTGTTGGCGGATGCAGGTTTAAAGTGAAATGTTGCAAAATGCTTTTGGTAGGTGGAACATGGAGAGGGGGCGTGTTGATTATAACAGATTTATTTTTCAAAGCTAGTTCACACTTGCATTTCTGATTATATTTTTCTTTTAGCAAACACATAAAACACGCTGAGGATATATATATATATATATATATATATATATATATATATATATATATATATATATCACAATATGGTGGCTCATATCATCATTGTCATCATGTTTAAATTTGCTTATTTTGTTGGTGAGACTACACTAAAAGGAGTTGCCTAACAAGAGCAGATTTGCATATGTGTTCGATATTGCTACTATTGCTGCATAAAGCCTCAACGTTTGTTTGCTTCCTGTGGTGGTCAATCAGAGATGGAGGTAATTGATGAAGTGTTTAAACGGGACCTGTATTATGCAGGGAGCCATTTCTGATTTTCTGTCCATTCTAGAAACATATTCAACGATATTGCATTATAGCTTTGGTCGTTAGCTAAATGCTGGGAATCCCAGTGTATGATTGCTTTGATGACCCTTGAGTCACCCAGTCTGATAAGAAAGAGAGCCAGTAGTGCCAGCTTGCCCAGGTAGTCCTTCAGTGAAGCACCCGGGCACTAATCTGAGGCGGCACTGCCAAGCTCTCTGTATGCTGCATCGAGGCGGACCGAGGGAAGCGTGTTTTTGTGTATGGAGCGTCTGTTTCTTCTCACTTCTCTCCTCCCGCCCAGAACAGAGGGCTCTTTATGGTTGTTTGTAGGGGAAGACTGGGCTTGACGGCAGAAAGTTGGCCCTCGGACAAGGCCAGCAGTCTGCAGGCGCTTACTGGAAATGGAGTGAGGGCTCTGGGTTGGTTGGCTCGGGCCTGAGTTGGGGCAGGACCGGGCCCCGGGTGCAGGCTGGCATCCGCACAGAGACAGTGTATGAGAGACTGAGCATGGTAACTCTGAAGGGAGGGGGGAGGGGGTTCTGCCAAGCATGCATGCTAGGTCTGAGGCCCACCTTTCATAGCAACAGCAATATAACTGCAACCGGGACCAGTCACACTCATTTCATCTGAGTCAAGTCATTTAAAACCCCTGAATGATGTTTTTTTATAAAATATTCAAGCTTCTCCAGAATTATGAACAAAATTACTATTTACTGGCCTTAAGGCATATCAGTCCGCACATAGATACAACACTTAGATGTAACATAGTACCTCAGAAGGCCCAAGACTAATCTCCATATTTAATTGAATAACACTCAATAACATTGAATCATGTTGCCAGTTAGAGTGAATTCGGGCAACCTTTAAGATGAACCATTCCTTACACCCTACTCTTAAGCATGCAGTTGTTGCTGCCAAGAATTAAAAGCATCAAAACCACACATATAAACACTTGTGTGTTCACTGCAGCCAACAGGCTACTTAACTGTCAGATTAAACAGTGTTTGTTCTCAGGCCCTCATAAAGACAGCTATTCTGTTGTTTCCAGTACGTTTTATTGTTGTGTTTGATACAAATGAATCGCTGCTGCTCCGTTTGGTCAGAGGCCCAGACTGAGACGCTCTAAGTTCCGCTCTAGCGTCAGTTTTAGAAGTGTCAGGGATGGCGTGTCTGTTTCCATTCGTTGCATGCAGTGTCTTTTTAAAATAATCTTCCGTGTTCAAAGGAAACATACAGATTCTACTTGTCTCTTTTCAAAATGAATGTAGGGCTACTTAGTTTTTAGGTTTACGGAATTTTTAACTTGGGTAGGCGTATTAAAAGATGGTGTTTTGGGTTAAAATAAGTATGTTTGTTACGTAACTGGCGTTTGTAAAGTACAGGAAGTGAGCTTTTGTTTGTTTGACCCATGTAACCTTCACTCCTACCACCCGACTCTAACTTTCTCCCACTTCCTACTACATCATTTACTCTGAACGTCTGGTAATGACTCCAATGATGTACATTGGAGTTAGTTGAAAAGCCCCCGCAGACGTTTAAGGGTGCTCTAGTGTGTCAGTATCAGACATCGTGGGCCACTGACTAAGCATCAGTATTTGATGAGTTCGGAGTAAGAACAGGGACCTCACTTTTCTTAATTCAAAACACGAGGTTGGGATGAACATCGGAGCGACATGACCAAAGAATAGAAACATTTTGAATAGAAATGTTGAACTGACTAAAGTGACCTCCAACCTGAATTCCATTTTGAAAGGAGGCTACGATGCCTAAAGTTTTACTCATCTGTTACTGCACAGTGAGTCACGAGTCTGCTCTTTCCCTCAGGTTCATTACCCTTAACCATTGTCTTGAATTTGTACCAGGTGTTCTTACCACATACTGATGGAGCCTCTTATCAGAGCTGAAGCACACTAGGTTCTACATAAGTACTAATGCCCCTTCAAAGTGTTGTGCCACTGCCAGCTGCCAGCAGACATTTGTATCTGCAGTTCAGCCCCTCTGGTCTGTTGAGAACTACAACACCCACTTGTCTGTGTTTCTGCAAGCAGAGCTGCCAATTACCTGTCAGAGATGACACATTTATTGTATAGCCTGATGTGACCAACAGGCTGTTGGACAACTTCTGACTGTTTTTGCCAAAGGTGGCTATCGGCAGCTACTTAAGGCTTTGAGAATCCAGTTGCGCTCTCTTATCATACAACATGTAATAGCTAATGTGAGAGACCCTGCCCACCCAAACAGATAGAGAATACACTTCCTGGGAGCCTCGCAGTGGAAAGCCCTTAGTCTCGACTTGTCTGTAGCTCTAGGGCTTAATAGGAGAAGGTGAAAAAGAGGGGATTATTATGTATTAGCTGTGGGTCTGGAAAGGATGGAAGTGGATTGAGACTGCACTTTGGTGGAGCAACAGAACTTAAGGCTTGTCTCTGAACATACCAATGAAGATCACTCACAATGATAACGGGAGCACAATACAAGTAATCACATTAGTACAGGAGGTCTTTTCCCCCCTCCATTTCCCACTATCTGCTTTTTGTCTTTCTATATATCTATGACCAGTGTCCTCCATTCCTTCCTGCCTCCACACCTCTGTGTCATTTATTTAGATTTGTCTCTAATTTGGAATTCCTCTTTGCAGACATCCTGGACTGACGGGCAGTCCAGTCATCTCAGACATTTCCCTGATCCGTCTATCTCCCCATGCGGTGCCCGGGACGGGTGAGTCACCGTTCAGCCCTCCACATCCTTACGTCAGCCCCCACATGGAGCACTACCTACGCTCGGTACACGGCAGCCCCACCCTTTCTATGATCTCAGCGGCCAGAGGACTGAGCCCTGCTGAAGGTAAGATTTACCCCATGTACCACCAAGATATTGGCTATGATACCGATCTTATGTCTGCAGTTATATGTTGCTCATACCACAGGGGGTACAACACATCACAATACTGTTTAACAACCTCAACCACTGAAAACATGAACAGCATGTGTCACAGGGCTCGAGATAAGTTTGACTCCTCCTTGTTAGGTTTTGACACTGCTTCAATGTGTTTTTCACTCTTTGTATTTTAGCTCTTTGCTCTACGTTACCTTTGCACCACTTACTATGGATGGCTTCATAAACACAAACTGCAGCTGTCGAACAAATTCCTCTTTTTATTTTCTTACTGGTGGTTTGCAGTTAATGTGTATTCTGGTAAATTTGGAGAATCACTTTCTCAGAATCACTTTACGCACATTTTCTTCTGCAGATTGTGCAAATAAAAGTATAAACACACACACTTGTGTGCTAATTAAAATGGCTTACCAATGGGAAAGCGCTGGAACATCGTATAGATGTGGGAACAACTGGCAGTGCCCAGGCACACGCCTTCCATCCATAAACACTCTCATACCTGTTAGGTTGCAAAACCATCATGCATTTGCAAAGTGGAAACACTCCGTCTCATTGTCCGTATGATGTATGCAATGTACACCGTAGGAAGAATATCTTTCACATTTGGTTATTCTGCAACTGCTTTGACCAGTTAGCATTAAGTAGGTGGGATTACAGTTGAGCAGGTTCAGAATTTATGTATCCTGTTCTCTATAAAGCAACAGTGTCTGCTTGGCTGCAGCTCACAGCATGCATGCTTTAGTTTACACAGTTGACTATTTAACCAGCGGTGATAATTAGTCTCACACCTTATACACTCCTCTACAAAAGGTACTGAGGTACACCTTAAATTAAGCGTGTTATGGTGTTTTTGCAAGTGTGTGCATGCTGGTGATTTGGTTATGCTTTGCGGTACGTGTCTCTATATATGTTCGGGCTGGAGAAACCATGGAAATGAGTAGAGTAAAAAAAAATTAAACATGCGTCGCCCGTGAACTATTGAGTTCACACAATGACAGAGCTGTCCTCGCTATACCCTTGCTCAAACAACAGGAGAAGGGAGGAGCCACAGGCATCTGTTAATCACCAGGCACACGCTGCTGGCAAGTAATGCATCGCAGCTTTTCAAGAGAAGCAGTGCGGAAGAGATGCTGTCACTGATAAAGTGGCAGGGAAGTATGGCACCAAATGGATGGCCCTCTATAGCTCTGCAGAACATGAAACAAGTCTGGAGCCACGGAGCATGTGTAGACCCTGTGATAGGGATACCCGGGTGTCAGGCAGCTGTTGAAGGTTCTTTGTGAACCCTAACCGCTTAAGGTATACTCAGAAGTAGAGAGAGTATTAGCATATAAATATTATAGTAAAAGTATAACAGTGCTTAAATAAAAATAAAAAGGAGGTCAGTTAAAATGTGCTCTGATTAAACGTTAACGGTAATATTTAAAGATTAGGCAACAAGAGGGAGTCGTATAATACAACACCAAAAACTCCACAGCCACAAACACACATTTTGCACAGCATCTCTGCTGGCTCAAAGCTAATTAACATAACCACTCTGTCCCACTATAACCAGTCCACTCAGCCTCTCTGTCCCACTATAACCAGTCCATTCAGCCTCTCTGTCCCACTGTAACCAGTCCACTCAGCCTCTCTGTCCCACTATAACCAGTCCATTCAGCCTCTCTGTCCCACTATAACCAGTCCACTCGGCCTCTCTCCGTCCCACTATAACCAGTCCACTCAGCCTCTCTGTCCCACTGTAACCAGTCCACTCAGCCTCTCTCCGTCCCACTATAACCAGTCCACTCAGCCTCTCTCCGTCCCACTATAACCAGTCCACTCGGCCTCTCTCCGTCCCACTATAACCAGTCCACTCGGCCTCTCTCCGTCCCACTATAACCAGTCCACTCGGCCGCTCTCCGTCCCACTATAACCAGTCCACTCAGCCTCTCTCCGTCCCACTATAACCAGTCCACTCAGCCTCTCACCGTCCCACTATAACCAGTCCACTCAGCCTCTCACCGTCCCACTATAACCAGTCCACTCAGCCTCTGTCCCACTATAACCAGTCCACTCGGCCGTACAGTCCCACAGAGCCACTAGCATGTTAGCATGATCACTTAGCATACAGCTCAAAGCACACATTATCTTCAGCTGCATCTGAAATCCTGTCCTATTTGTTATAACACACAACATGTACCCTCTATTTATTAAAGTTATGCACTATAATACATAGTCCAAAATGTCAATTTGCTTCTCCTATAGTGTAAGCTGCCCAGCTGTTCTTGTATTTGGGGTACTGTAACCCCAAAAGAGAGGGAATTCAGACACAGCCTCAGTATTGTTTCACTCCAACTAGATGTCGTGTTTATTACTTTTGTATGATTTAATTTGGACCAGTGGTGCTGCTATCTCTCATCATCTGTGTTCATAAGTAACACGCTCAGTCTTGAGTTGGTAACTGATCTGGCAGCCATGGAGGAACAGAGGTATATGCCTGGGTCGCTGCTACTGGAGCACGGACACACTGCCCTGTGCACTGTTACCACAGCCATGGTCTAATACGTTCTGATGGATCCAGATTTCTTTGGTTTAAATGTGTGCTTATGTGTCAGAGGGTAGGGGAGGCTGTGGTTTTGCTCCCCCAATATCCCACTTGGCCCCCACCCAGTGATCCCAACCCCCTCTTTCCACCAGCATGCATATTAATCCACCATTGGTCCACACCCCAGTCCACAGAGGGAGGTTATGGGGGAGCAGGAAATGGAGGAACGGGGGACACAGGCACAGTTAGATGTTGGAAAAAGGAAAATCAATCCATCTCTCACTCGTAGAGTTCCTGACACTTTTAAATGTGGCTTTACTAGGAGCAGGTGTTAACACATTTGACATCAATATTACCTCTGCACATGCAGCATGCGTCTGTTTGCACCTGCGGTGTAGGACTTCAGCCTGTCCAACTTAGTGCATACACAACAGCAGAGAAGTGCAGGAATGTGGTCTTCTTTCCCTCGGTAGCCCCCCTTTCTGCCCTGCTCCAGCTCTCCCTCTGCTTCCTTTACTCCCTCGAGATATTTCCCCTTAGCCCAGTGAGCCTCAAAGACATCAGACATCTTTTATCAAAAGGCTCATGCCCCGCGGCATGCACGCAAGCATGAATCCTCAAATCTGTAAAGCAGATCCCTCGTCTCCTCTGAGTCCTTCTTGCAGTCGTCTTCTGTTCTTGTCTCTGTCATTTTTTCGAGGGGTTTGTCAAATGATTTGACTTGTCAAAATGTGTTTGGCATCACTACATGGGTTATGACCGCTGTGCTGTGGAACAGAAATGCTTGACAGAACTTACCTCCTGATTAATTCATTCTAAAATATTGTATCTAATCCAATCCCATACTCTGTTTTTTTTACTTAACATGGTGAAACTTTTTTTCACGAGATGATGAATGTTTAAAAATGATAACACATACTAAAATTACAAGTGGGCATACACACCTAGATGGTAAATTGACCATCCGTCCATGAAGACAAATACAAAAAAAATAAACCTTTTCTACATCTTCAATTTGTTCCTCCTATTTCTGCTGCAGTGACTCACGAACACCTGAAAGAACGCGCCCTTTTTAGTCTCCCTCCTCCACCACCAGGGGCCAACCCAACAGAGTACTACCACCTGATGGCCAGTGCCAGCCAGCGAAGCCCCTACGGGGACCTGCTGATGCAGAGCAGTGCAGCGGCGGCAGCAGCAGCTCATCTCCCAGAATACATCAGCCCCGTGGATGGTAAGGATAAACTGTGATGTCATTTACAATTTGCTATTCATAAAATGAGAATTATACATCAATTGCACATCAGATTATAAAACTGTCAGTTTATCAAATCTTCATCTAGGAACAAATCCATCTAATTCTAATCCTTTATTCTAAAACCCACATTTTGCTCCAGGTGAAACGCAACATTCTGAAATTGACTAGATAGTTTTACTATGAGACTTAACACTGTTCAATGTTTTCTCCCTACTCTTCATATATTGCTGCTTGGGCAGCGTTTTGCATAGTATCTTGAAGCTAAGGGTTAATGTTGTGTACTGGTGGCGGTTAACGCTATAACACAAGGTTAACATTGTGAAAACGTCACGGTTAACATTCTGAAATGTTGCAAAAAAGTCACAGTGAACATTATAATACATGGTTAACATTGTGGAAAAGCCTACAGTTATCCTTTTAACATGTGCTTAATGATGTGAAGCGGTTGTGGTGGGTTTAATCAACAAATGTGTGTGCCGGTCCCCCGACTGAGTGTCCCGTGTCTGACCCGTCCTCCCACCCATATTGGACTTCTTCTGCTCTTACTACTAGTGCAGTTGCTCTGCGCGTCTACTAATAACTAGCCTTGTGCGTGGACATCCGACGCGGGGCACTGCCCACGCGTGAGACCAGACTGCTCTGGTGGTCCTGCTGAAAGGCAAAAACCCACAGCGCACTCACAATTGTCCAGTGGTGTTTTTGAGTTGTGCTTCTTCTTCTACTTAACAATCTTTGGAAAATAGGCAATGGCTTTTACACAGTTTGGGCTGTACTCCACATAAGCTGTTTTATTCTGGCATTTTGGCAAGCAATTTACTGTATCAATGTTAAATAACTTCATCTGATATGATCTGCCTAATTTAATTTGAGAAAGGAGTCTGTGGCTCAGTGGTGAGCAGGGTCGTCCTTCAATCACAGGGTAGGCGGTTCAATCCCCTGCTCTGTTAGTCCATGTCGATGTGTCCTTGAGTTTTATTCCTTTGGGCATTTTTTTCAATCAAATTCAGTTTATTTTGTATAGCCCATAATTACAAATTACACATTTGCCTCCAAAGGGCTTTACAATCTGTACACATACGACATCCCTGTCCCAGGACCTCACATCGGAACAGGAAAAATGTGTGCATCAGCGGGGCCATGGCAGGAGGCCGGTCCACAAGGCAGGAGGCATCGCGAAAGAGGCCAGACCAATGAGGTCGGCCTTTGAGGCAGGAGGCACAGAGAAGGAGGCAGGGCCATTGGGAAGGAGGCCAGGTCCAGGCCAGAGACTGGATGCAGGAAGCAGGGGCAAGGAGTCAGGACCCAGGACCAGCTTTAGACACAGCCAGGTCCAATGGACCCTATGGTCACAAAGACTCCAGGGAGCAAGTAGAGTTAGGAAAAACTGATTTACTTATCTCTAATACCTGCCATCCCAGTAACACCAAAGCCTTTTATACCTGGTACAAGAGTAACAGCCAGACTTAACAGCTATCTTGTCTTTTATTCTCAGCACCAGGCATGTTGATACATCCTCTGGTTCTTCCTCCTGAGGCTTTTTCATGGAAGAGTTCACCACATCAAAGCTGGTGGAGCTCTTTAGACTTGCACGTATGGGCCGCGGCTAGTTGAGAGTGAACGTGCATAAACACTAAAAGCCCAAGAGCTCGTAAATACAAGTGTTCACTAAGAGTCTCTCATTCTGATGGTGTTTCAGGTGTGATTCCCACTGAGTAACATCCTACAAAACAAATCCAGGGTAACTGCAAAAAAAGAACAGCATGAGGAGAATTTGTCCATTCAAGGCGGAGGGGTGTTGCTCTGAGACCTTTTTGTCTGCACTTTCTTTTGTCGGGCAGTTAAGGCAGAGATTAACCTCGTGGGCTGCACGGCTGTCCACTGAACGACGGGGATGAGGCAGCTTACACACACACACAGGGGTGCACACAAAAATTGAACAGCCAGGCAAATAAGGCAGGCCAATGCTCAAACGTGTTTGCACACAAGCTCACAGAGGCCAGCCTGTTCGCTCATGCCGGTTAGAACCCGGGCCCTCTATCAAGATGACGATCCGGCACCAGAACAGGCGTTTGATCTCAACACCGAAACGCATCCAAGAAACCTTCAGCCCTCATGAATGGGGAACAGAAAGCACACAGAGTGGAAATCTGTCCGTGAAAGTCAGCCATTTCGATGCTCCACTTGGCACCAACGCCCACCCGGCTCGCTCTTTCTTTCGTCCCGTCCAACCACCAACCCAGAGAAAGAAAGAAAAACAAATCGGTCCGCTACAATGTCACAAAGTCAATGCCTGACACCGCAAAGACAGCCGTCCTCAAGCACAGGTAGGAAAACACAACGGAGAGGGAAGGAACTGATTCCGATGCGGAAGCGCGGTTGCAATGCATCTTTAAAATGAGCTCAATCACTTTGTTAACCACACTGCCGCTGAAATGGACGGGCTACGGGCCTTGCAGAAACGGTAGACCACCTCTCCGACCTCCTCCAGCTTTTGCTTCTCGAGCTCCAGCCACCTCAGTGACCGCCGCTGTCCTGACTCGCCCGCACTTGTTTGGCGAGGCTGTTTGCTCAAATAGCCGCAACCCCCTCCGCTCTACGCAGCGTCCACACTTGCTGCCGCCGTCCCGGCAGCTTTTATTTAGTGTTGGACCGTGCTAGGAGTCATGTGGTCAGGTTTAGGCCACTCTGCCAGCCTGGAGGCTCTTCCATTGCGGCCTCGAGACACAAGGCCCGTATTGACCAGGGCGGCCAGCTAATGGTCACCGCGGGCAGCCCCAGCCTGAATCAAAGCCCTCATTTACTGCCAGAGTGTGGGAGGAGGAGTAGTGGCAGAGGTGGCAAATATGCGCTTCATCCCTCAGCGTTAGTTTTGGAAAGCAGCGCAGTTAAAACCCATATTAAAAATCAATTTATGCAATAATATTCAGCAGACCCACCGCAAAAACTGGGAGCCCTCAGTGAACCCATATGGCTCCTCCCGCCTCCCCCTTCTACCTCTGGATAAGTGAATTGAGGCTTACGGTTGAGCCATGAAACACTGAGTGCTGCTGTGTGCTTGTGGAAATGTTGTGGACACATGTGTCAGGGTGGGTTGGGGGATGGTGGTTGTGAGAGCTACAGGTCCCACTTTTGAATTTTTAGGATTTACTGTTGGGTTTGCCTTAAGTCAGACACTTAAACGTAGGAATTTCTCTCCTCTTCGTTATATGAGGAAGATGTTGTTTGAAGTGCCACAACTACTACTGCCACAGACTTTGGTGGAATTTCTTTTCATGTTCCCAGTAATAACACAAACCTACGCAGCAGAATGGTTGTTTGAGTCTGACTGTTTCAAGATCCACACTCCCCTTGCTGGGTTTTGCTCCCACAGAAGTGATGGACAGGACTGCTAGGCAAACATGGCGTTGGCCAGCACCCGAAAGGCCTCGCTGAAACGCTTAGCTGCCTCTGTAAGCCGCTGTTGGATTGTGTTTTTCACACATCAATCATGTCCTGTTCTTATCTGATGAAAATGGAGTCTGAGATGAGCAAACTGGACTAAAGCAACAACAATACATTTTGTTCCAAAGAGCAACACGTCACTAAATCAAGTACTGTCATCTTGTCTTGATAAAGAAAAAAGAAAATGTTGGTTAAAATGTTCTTAAATCACACATGTGTGAGCCTTGTTTCAAATGAGTTAAAAACAAGCTGATTTCCTTTGGACTTGAAAAACTAAATGTTCATTTGTGGAAGATCTTTGTTGTAACAATTGGAGGATTAAGTCCAGGATCCCACATGGAATTCCTGCAATGACTTCAATGTTCCACTGATCATTTGCTCTCAATGCCATTTGAGGCCAAAAAGTAACATTCTAAAGGGGGACACCTCCTAAATAAAGATGTCCTAAATGTTAGTTCCATGACCTTAGAATGTCCGACCAGTATCTGTGAACATGAGTTACTCTCTCAAAAAGGAAGTCTATGGTGACGCTTTTCTTGTTTATGCCCAAAAGTGCTTCATTCTATTGCTAATGCTCTATAATTTACATCCCCCTGTGTGCTCTCAGTATCATCGAGAACATATTTCACAATTCATCGAGTATGGAGCAGTTTCACACTTTATACTTGATGTCATCACTAATGTAAGTTGTAATAGTGCTTTGTTATCAAAACTTGGAACAAAAACAACCTCCGCCATGGAAAAGTTAAATAGAACGGTCATTAAAATCGGAAACTTGTGCAAGACCCGTATAGTCTGAGTTAGCCGACTTTGATACACTTGAAGTGACAGCAAAATGCCTGTGCATACAGTGAACTGTTAGCATAATTATGTTTTCATGAATTTTGACTTTTTGTAGTGTTTTATGTCGGGGTTTGTGAAGTGAAAAGTGCTGGGACAAAACGAAAGCTGTCATTTCCATCCAGTTGATTTGTGGCAATGGATCGCAGCATTAGCACTCTAGTTTGGGAGAAAGCTGTTGATGTTTTCTAATACTGTTAGACCATAGGAATACTTGTATGAATTTTTAATTTTGAAAATGGGCGTAGTTCCCTTTTAAGACTAAATCGGAGAAGAGTTGACTTTTATAGATTCCATTAGTTTCTGTCAGAGAAGTCTTCTCACCTTCAATTAATGCATATTAATATTCTGGTGTCTGAACCCATATGAATGAAAAGGTTAACATGGTTAGCATTAGCATTGGTACACCACCACTACTGTAAGTATCAATAAAGTCCCATTATGGTATTTCACATTGGGAGGCATTCAAAAGACTGTTTGTATATGGAAGGGGTGGGTGGGCAGAGAAATATCAGAGCGGCTTGCGGGAAAACGCTGAAGCTCCCGCGACAAAAGCAGCAGCCAAAGTAAATGTGTGCCATCCCGAGGAAAAAGGCTTTAGTGTTGATGCAGTGGAGGGAGTGAGGGAGATAGATCTGTGTACTGATGTGGTGGTGAGGGGGTCCGGAGGTGGGGGGAGGGGGGGGGGGGCAGACTGCACACACAAGCACTTAACTATATGTTGGTTCATGAGCACATGGCTGGAAGTGTGTGCTTAAACACACTGGCAAACACAACGGCGGCTTTGGGCTGGACACGGGCTCATAGAGGATTCAGCGCGAGCCGCTTCGCTAATAAAATTCACAGTGTTATTATTAGTGAGCTTTAGCAGGGAAAATAAACATTTGTCCCAGTGCGGCCGGCCTGTGGGGTGGCTAGGCTGGCTCAAGATGTGGAGGCCTGGGGCCCTGCTGGCACGGACTCAAGCTGCAGTGAGGTGGTGGGCGGGGGGGGTTCTCCTATTCATTCACTTTGGTGATGCCTGCTTCACCTGCAAGCTTTCTGCTCGCGTAAGGATTTGACATATCTTGGTATCCATTTTTTTGTGAAGAAATTTTATCATGATTGATTCATGATCACCTGTGTGATGTTACTAACTTGAACTCCCCCAGTGGTTCAGTGGTGTCTTGGTCAGAGGGTTTACTGAACTGTGTGCACACAAACCTGTGCAAAACCATCAGTGCCCGATATCAGTGCTTACTGATATCAGGATCAGTACCACTGACTCAAATAGATCGGGATCCCATTCAATTCAATGTTTATATACAGTAAATACTGGAATTTGCTGCATTTAAAAGATTTACATTTGAATTGTATTAACTCTTTATTCTGAGAAATAACCATACAGTCCCCACAGCGTATTAGGGGAGCAGTTGCGTTGCCTGCAAGGAGCTGCTCCGTGTGCTCGGGCCGGGATGACACCGACAGCTAGCCCTCCAATTAAAGGGTTTTCATTTTCCACAAAGCCATTTCAGTTAAAATGGCAAAGGGCAAATGCTTAAAATAGTCACACACACATATACACTCTCTTCACTCCCATCCTGTTTGATTTTTTTTTTTTTTTACTTGACTGTATCGATGTGCACTGGACCGCCTGTAATTATGACTCTCTATATAAATCCAGATCCCACAATTACAACCAGCCCATGATGCAGTCCTACACACACACACACACACACTCCCATATTACACGTACACACACACACACACATGCTAGGTTACCACATACAGCTGCGCCGCCATGGCCTGTGTAACATCTGTTTATTCACTCCCTGCCGGAACCTGCTCACCCTTTCAATTATAAGCGCCACCTATAAAACAACTCCTTTACCAAGTGGTGAGAGTTGTGGGCGCACATTTGTGTCAACATTTGCTCCAGGTAAAAGTAGGTTAGACCAGTAACAACAACGCTGAGAGAAAACAAAGCAAGCTTGTTCACACTCTTAGAAGAACGGACATTATAGGCACATAGGAGCTGAGGTGGATTTATAGATTCAGGGGGTGGTTTTGACGACGGAGGCGGAGGGCGGTGTTTTGGGCACGGTGCCCAGAAGCGTGAGGCAGGCGCCAGGCTACCACGCCGCCAGGCGATGAGGCCTGTTTCCTGCTTAATAAAGGGGCAATATTAATACACGTATCTCCCATTAAATCTGTTGGCAAGACGGCAAGCACGCCTCACTGCAAAATAAATTGCTAATTATTGCTGCTGCGCCGTATGCCATGCGTAGCTCATCAGAATGAAGTCCTCGTTCATGACGGGGCCGAGTGGAGGATCGCCTGCCTCTGTTCCTCCCCTCCCATCTCCCTCCTTTACTCCATACCTACTCTTCCACGTAGCTAAACAAAGAAGGAACATTTATTTATTAGCCCTAAAGACGCACATTCCTGAAGAACGTTTGTTGTTTCTGCCAACTCTTTCATACCCGTCTCTATCATCTCCACCAGTCTTTTTTTCTTTTTCCAGGCCCCAAACTACTGTCGTCCGCCGTCTGTCGTCCCGGGGGCCTTTTTAACTAAGTGCATATGCCTCTGCTTTACAACTCGCCACCTCCAAACATAATAGTTTTGGAAGTAAGATCCTGGTTTATGGCTGTAGGTCTGGCGCGGTGATTATGGCGGTGCCTGGACTCATTTTGCTGGAGGGTTTGTGAGTTCCACCAGCTAAGCCGGGGTGTGGACTACACATTGACAGCGGCGAAGCTGGCGTGCAGCAAATGTGTGCGTAGGTGAGTTGTGATGGGCCCATTAGGAGTTTCCTGCCTCTCGCGCCTCTGATGATGTCTGCTGTAAGACCTAATTACACGCGTCCACAAAGACACACATGCCGGTCCTGCTTTCAAAGCAGCACCTGTTGGTCCCAACTAGAGCTCTGTGTCCGTGGGAGTGGGAGAGACGTATTCCCCAGAAATGCAAAAGAAATAAATACACATGAATTATGGACTATCAGTATGAATGGAAAAACAAATAGCCTTCTCTCCAGGTCCATGGGAATGTAGTCTCCCCCGTCATTTTCTTGTACTCTTTTTCTATGAGAATGGGAAAATAGTGCACCAGCCAGGTCCAGCGGAAGGCCGTGAACGCTACCTTTTGTGAGTCAGCCTTGTTCTTTTATTTTTTTAATGGTATTCCGAGATCAATTTGTTTAAATTGCCTCCATTTAACTTGCCCAAGAACAGCGGTTTGAAAGAGATTGCTATCACGGCAATTACTGAGAATGATTGGGGGCGATTCATTATGCATAAGAGGACGCAAATGTTAAATAGGGGATCAGTGTGAGAGAGATGCAGGAGATAGAGTGTGGCTTAGCATGGATGTGACCTCTACTAGAAGGCTCGACAATGTTTCTTCCAACACGGTCCAGGGTAACTGCTGGTCTCTATCGAGGCCAGGCAGAGGTTTAGTGGAAGTACGAGGAATCTACACGTGTGCTCTGCAACCTGGTGACTCTCAGCCCTGTCTGCATGTTAGACATCATGTGGTCCAATTCATTGTGAAGCCGTCCATCCAGGTAGCAATGCCAAGATGGCTGACCTTGTCTCTATTGTGTCTCCTTGCGTCTGTGTCCAGTTTCCCGTTTCTCCAGCCCCCGGCTGACTCCCCGACTGAGCAGGAAGAGGGCTCTGTCTATCTCCCCGCTGTCAGACGCCAGCATTGACCTGCAGACCATGATCCGCACCTCACCCAACTCCCTGGTGGCCTACATCAACAACTCCCGCTCCAGCTCGGCCGCCAGCAGCTCGTATGGGCACCTTTCAGTCGGAGGGATCAGGTATTTAGACAATTATATATATATATATATCAACATATCCAACAATTCTCCAACATGCATATACGCACAGTTACAGGAATGTACCCTTTCCATCAAAGATACCGGTAAAAAAAGCTTTTTATTACTAGTTCATAGTATTCAATTAAACAAAACTCGATATCTAGCTTATATTACTATTTTTACTGGAATCCAAAGATGCAGACTTAACCACTGACAATAATTAGTAGTACTTTAACAAGTTCTACTTTTTGAAGTACAACCGTATGTGTATCCAGTAAAGCCAAAACCCTTAAGTGGACAGGCACGTGTGTTAGTCGACATGATGATGTATTTTCGTGGGTGGAGGCAGAATAATTCTCTTCTTCTCTGTAAGTTAGCTAACGCACTAGCAAGTTCTGTTGGCTTGTTTTTTAACAATGGCTGAATAAACTACGGGTTCCTCTGAATATGTACAGGCACTCGCCGTGAGTGGTACTTGAGTGGGACTGTCATTAACCCAAAGGGCCGAACTTTACACGCTGACTCGATGACCAGACGTCGGCCAACAAAGGAGCTCTTTACTCCTGTTTGAGTCAGGAATAATAAAAACTACAGCGCCCAGCTGTTTAAGGAAATTGCTCAAATGTTCCTGTTCAGTAAAAACTAATTGGTAGGAGAATCCGAAAGTACTGAGAAGACGGTACGTGTTGGTCTTTTAGTGGGATTTGTTTTAATTACCAGTATAACAACTAGTATGCTATAGCTCACACTGCTAGGTGATGCTACATGCTCCAAGCATCCTATTTGCAGCCAATCAGTATGCTAGTAGCCTAGCACATGGTGAGACTGATGTTAGATTATTAGCCACGAGACAAAATGATCTATTCATATTTACCATAGGATGACTTCTTCTCTCTTTTTCTCTTGCTCAGTCCCTCGTTCAGCTTCCCTCATCCCATCAACCCTGTGGCGTACCAGCACCTGTTGTCCCAGCAGAGGAGTCTCAACGCCTTCGGCCACACTCCTCCTCTCATTCAACCGTCAGCGTCCTCTTTCTCTTCCCGCCAACACCCCCTCACTGCTTCACCTATGACCACCTCCCACAACAGCTCCAACTCTGAAGCAAACCAGGTAGGAATGGGAGCGTTTGAATCTTTGGCTGTTACACTTGTATAGAATGTGCATTACACACCAATATAATATGCACAAATTCAAGGGCATATATACTTTCAATCTTTCTCACTTTAGAGCCCATTTATATGGATGAGTAATGTGAATGTTAGATTGAGGCTTTCATTGAACGGATCTAACAGCTGATACCAAGTACCACATGTGCATCCCTCAACAGATATGGGGAAGAAGCAAGATGGCTCTATTGTTAGCTTCGGGGGAAGAAATCAATGCTGAAAGTAGCTAAGGAGTGAGCCATCTTGCTTCTTTCTCATCTTTGGTGAGAGCTGCACATGTGCAATAGCAATCGGGGGAGGTAGCGTAGATGAGCTGATAAATGATGTGGTAACGTGATATCGGATCGGTGCACAGACTCAAGTGCTCGGCAATACCCGATCCAGCATTCTAGTATCTCTGGCTTTTCTGATACTGGTATTGTATCGGTACAACTCCAAGTGGCTCTGTGTTTTTCAACCGGGGAAACAGTGGTCAGTGAGATTTATTTAAAGAGATTTGTATAGCGATTCAGTAGTTTTGACAATATTGTCTAAGTTTGCAAATGGAAAACAATGAGACATTAAAAAATAAACATTACGGATTGTTGAACGACAAGGACAACAAATATATGTATATATTTTCTTCATTAGAAAATGCCCATCACAAGCTCACAGCCAACGGGTGACATCTTTAAACGGATACTTTTCTCCAACAAATAGGCCTAAAAGCAATATATTGAACTGACTACTATTGGAATCAGGCGTAAGTAATCAAATGACGGTTTTGATTGTTCATTTTATGTCAATCAACAAATCGACTAATTGTCCTCGCACTCATTCAGAACTGAGGACGAAGGAACTGAATTATATGCAGCCTAAATTTACAAGTAGTCGTGAATGAAGTATTTGTTGTAAATTGTCTCAAGTCAGAAATATGCATGAGGCTCCCACCCAGTGCCATCTGTCTTACTTCCTACTGTCTCCCCGGTCTCTTTATCAGCCCTCTGTGTACACCACAGCGTAACGTAGTGTAAACTTCCCACTCAGTGAATCACTCTGCCTCACACTGCTATCTGCTGCCTCCAGCTCCGTGTCAGCACGGAGTCTACTGACACACACAAGAGTATCAGGAGTGTGTGTTTGCACATTGTTGCATACTCTCACACACACATGCAAACACACACACACACACAAGACACACACACACACAAGACACACACGCACATAAACAAGACACACACAGCCCGGTTCACACACGTGCACAAACACACGGCTCCGTTTCAGCGGTGATCAGAACCATGTTTCCTTCTTGGTTTTCAGCCAACTGAATGAATCATGGAGGCCCCCAGAATTGCCGAACTGCACTGCAGCGTCTGGGTGGGATTAGGAGACCCCCCTTTTGTATTGGACCCCCTCCAATGAACCTTAATACACAGACACACGCACACACGCAGAATAATTTCTCAGCTGCTTTACGTCTGATAACTTTCCTTTCTTTTCGTGTCCATTAGAGCTTTAACAGGCCTTGTATGTTGTCGTCTTAGAATCTGTTGGCAGATCAAAGCTCTCTCACCCCACAATCCCCGACCCTGCCGCCTTCCCCCTCTACCGAGGGCAATAACTCCTCTTCTTTCATATTTCCTTGTGGCTTTGGCGATCATAAAGCAGTCTAAACTGTTTAGTCTCGGCGGCGGGTCCCAGTCTGACTTATGGACCGCTGTGCCTGGCGCAGCAAGGACTCCACACATCTCATTGTGGTGGCTAGTGAGCCAAAAAACCATTGCGCGGTATCTCGTTGATTCTGTTATCGGATTCCCAACTGCCGCTGGTGTGGAGATCGTTAAAGCAGTGATCAAATTAATAGGAGAATGAGTGGGTGGGCTAATGTATTATGATTAATGGAATGATTCACTGATAGAGTATGAATGAGTGAGTTGTTGTGTCTGTGATTGGTTGTTTTTGGTTTCCTTCAATTTATATGCATGAATGTCAAAAGGAACATGGTTGAAAATGATGTTATTCTGCCTCCTTTCCTGCTTCAAAATACAGTAAAATAATTTCAATTAAACCCAGTCCATCTTGTCCATCCTTCAGAATGCCAGTGGAGACCCAGCAGTAAGTAGCACAGTCAACCCATTGACCACCAAGAGGTCAAAGGTTAAGACGGAGGCAGAGGGTCCGCTGCCCATCTCACCATCCTCTCAGGTAGGACAATCAAACAACTTAAGTATAACTTTTCCAGGTTGCACAATCCAAACCATGATTGATTTCCTTTTCTTGGAGAATTTACTTCATGTCCTTGATATGCGTAGATTCTTTTTTGTTGATACAATAGCTATCTCTATCACACCTTCAGCCATTTACAGTGACAAAAATAGTCCCCTCCTAACTGCAATTTAGCTCTTATTGATTATAGGTAGCGAATAAGAATGCAGCTTTAATCAATGCCTAAAGGTGTTGTCACGCATCGAGATCAGGCACCAACTCATTAGGATCAAGCACCAGATAAGAGAGATGCAACACACTACAGAATGCTTCTGTGGCATATCGAACACAGTTTCAGACTGTGTCTGTATCTTTATATTTGAGTTATTCATACTGGATGCACACATCAGTGTTGTTCTGACAAAGTGCTGTCCTCTTTCTCCAGGACCACTGTGGGGGGATCTTGGACCTGAGTGAGGACCTGGATAAAGACGAGTGCAAACAGGAGCCCGAGGCTATATACGAGACCAACTGCCACTGGGAGGGCTGTACCAAGGAGTATGACACCCAGGACCAGCTTGTTCATGTGAGTGCTCCGTTTTATTACAGCCCTTTGAACCGAACAGCGAGGAGTGGAAACGGTCCAATGCCAAGTCTTTCACGGGGATGTTTCATCTTGCTATTCTTGGTGCCGTCATCGACATGACGAGTTTCCATGGTGAAAGTAAATTCCAAACTGTGCCATCAGAAACATTGCGTTTTGTTTGTGTAAAAAGTGAAAAGTTCAAACAGCTCTCCTGCTCCTCATTAAATCCATGGCGATTAAGCCCCAGTCAGAAAGTCGTCCATTAACTGATCCTTTCCTGTTGTGTTGACACGCGCAACGTTAATGAGCCTGTCGGCTCTCGCCACATTCAAGCCCAAGCCCTGCAGCTGTGCCCCCACGTCCCACCCGCCAAACCCTCAGCCCCACGACCCCTAACCCCTAACCTCTTACTCCGAGCAACACCCACCTACCCCCACCCCCACCACTGAAGCCCACAGAGCCGGCCGTAAATCCATCGTCATGCCAGAAGCTCTGGAGTTACGGAACCTCACGCTCCCCCTCTTTTCCAATCACGCCGGAGCGACGGGCAAGTGTCAAGTTCGCAGACCCACAGACGGATGTGGAGAGGTGGGGAACGTGTTGCCATGGGCGGCTGCAAGTCAGGACCAGAGTTACCTTTCAGAACTTTTGCCCTAACTCCAGCTCCCTAGCCAAAACTCTTTGAGAGCTTGCCAGGATTAGTGAGTAGGCTAGCAGATGAGCCGGTTTGATCGTGGACAATGTGAGGCCAACGCATTTTTAATTCCTCGCAGGACGATGTTTTTTATTTAAAGGCCTCTGCTTTCTATGAACTTAAAAAAAGAAATCTAGGCTTTTTTTCTCTGCAAAAACTCCTGACAGCATCTCCCTAAGCGCAGCCAGGGTTTCACACAAGGTTAATATCAGAAGACAAACACACACACCTGCGGGTTGTTCTGGCTTCTGCTTAACCAAAGTAATCCTGTGTCGAGAGCCCCCAGATGATGGATTCACAGTAGTGTGCAACCTGAAAATAGAGGCCTCTGCTCGTTTCCATTTCTCCTCCTTCACCCAAAATAGATCTCAGCGGAATCGACAACCACTGAGCCTTTGTGCTGGTGGAGAAGTGGCCACATAAGTGGAGCGTTGTGGGCCTCTATGTCTTCAGGAAACAAAGTGGTTCCTCTGGGTGTGTGGATATTTGCGTGTGGTTTTTTGGTGTGTCTGTTCAGAACCGTGTGTGTATGTCTGTAACAGTGGTTCCTCTGCAATGTAAGTCTTTTGAGTTTGATAAAAACCTGTTGTGTCTGAGAGCTTAATGAGGACGATAACTGTGAAGGCACTCGTGTTTTTCTCTCGTATGTCGCCACATTGCAGTAGCAGTAACTGACTGCCTCCTTCTCCAGCAGTCTAATGATTCATTTTAAAAGGACAAAAAAGAAAGGTGTGTCATTTTGCAATGTAGATGGAACATTTAAATGAGAATTACAATTGATGCAAGGTTTGCATTGTAATTTGTCTGAAACTACTTCACTAGCTGGTCCAAAAAGTTTTAAGTTTAAGCGTCGCACAGGAAACTGTGTGTCCCTCACTTCCTGATCCATTAAAAGTAAGGAAAACAAGTCGGTTATCCTCTTCCTGATCACTTTTACTGGGATCTGAGGAAGTTACACACACACACACACACACACACACACACACACACACATAGAAAGAGAGACACACACAGCCTGAAAAAACAAAACAAGCTTTTATGGTTTTTGTTTCCTGTTGACAGATGCATAATAACTGTCAGCCATAATGGATGGCATCTTCACCCACTGTGTGTGTGTGTGTGTGTGTGTGTGTGTGTGTGTGTGTGTGTGTGTGTGTGTGTGTGTGTGTGTGTGTGTGTGTGTGTGTGTGTGTGTGGGTGGGTGGGGGGACACGTAAAAAGAGCGAGACTCTTCTGGTGGGAAAAAGACAAGAATTTGCTGACTCGTTTGAATTAGTACGCACACATGCTCACACACACTTGGTGTCCTGTCACCATTCTGACAACTTATGTCAACGTCTGTATCACTGTGATGATTTACTTTTGAATTGTCTCCTCAGCACATCAACAACGACCACATCCACGGTGAGAAGAAAGAGTTTGTGTGCCGCTGGGAGGAGTGTTCACGAGAGCAGAAGCCCTTCAAGGCCCAGTACATGCTGGTGGTCCACATGAGGCGTCACACGGGGGAGAAGCCGCATAAATGCAGCGTAAGAACTGCTTCACCTACTGATCATCTGACTCACTGACCTGCAATTTAATATTAACTTTTGGGGGGCGGATAAAAAAAAAAAGAGAATTGTCAAAATCAAAGCAGCTGAGGCCGAAATATCCCAACTTTTATTCAAAAGCACTGGGTCCTGCATTTCCCATAATGCAACCCATTGCATCTTTTGATATAAGCTCCCTACCTAAACTTCCCTGTCTTTCAAATCCCACGGCCTCCATTTATAATGCAGGCTTTTGTCTCTGAGCCCACGCTGACAGACCCTGATGACATCACAATGACATCATAAAGGTTATTTTGTCCAGACTTGACAAAGCTCCTCCAGTGCAACAATAGACATTATACAACTGGCTATATTGACAAATCCCTGACAAAATAGCTTTTCGAGTGCTTGTTATGTTAATATGATTTTTTTTTTTAAATGTTTTTACCAATGATATGATTTTGATATATGGCTTTTTACAAGTGCTTTAAAAAGAATACATGCTGGGTTATTAGAGATTGTCTGAAAAAACAACCATGCATTTAAAGATTAGCCGTCTGGTTAATGGTTGACCAACCACTGGAAGTAGATCTCATAGCAGCCCTCCAGTCTCTACGCCTCCCTTTGCCCAAAGAACATGTTCATGTGGTTTTCTTTGTGCTTAGAATCAGTGATATTTTCCAAATCATGAGAGGTTTTTTTTTTGAAGCCTTCATTTGCTGTGTGAAGATCAAATTGAGGGCATGTTTGCTCGGCTTCAAAGCTTTCTCTTGTGAATGCATTAAAACAGATGACTTGTGAAGAAAGCTGATTGACAGCGTGGACGTGTAATTAAAATCTGCAGACAAGCAGGGGGCCGTGGGTTCTTATTAATAAGACCAGGCTGTGTATTCTCTGTGCAAATCCTACGAGCATCTTCTCACAACACTCTAACTCTGCTTTAGCGGAGAATCTTTCATATCCCATTTCTCAGCTAGTCTTGTTTGATTCTCTTTTAATTTCAACGCCAATTATGTTCACAATGACTGCTCAGAATGAATACCAAATTATAGCTTGTACAGCAATAGTGAACACAAAGGCTAAACACAGACTTCTCTTTGTCTCAACACAGCACACCAGCCAAAGAGCTCTACCGCACTTCACACTCAGTTTAGATATTTCGCATAACAGCCCTTTTTACCAAACTAGCACTGCTTTGCTTTTGTGTGGCATGCCACAGTAGGCGGGCACCAGTCCAACAGTAGATTACTTTTAAGAACTGAAATATGTCTCCAACCAGCTGCAGACAAAACAGCACAGCACTCAGGCGTCCTGTCTCACTGTCTGTCCGCCTGTCTCCATCCCTCTGCAGTTTGAGGGCTGTGCAAAGGCCTACTCCCGCTTGGAGAACCTCAAGACCCACCTCAGGTCTCACACCGGGGAGAAGCCGTATGTGTGTGAACACGAGGGCTGCAACAAGGCCTTCTCCAACGCCTCAGATCGGGCCAAGCACCAGAACCGCACACACTCCAATGAGGTATGTTCACACACATGCATCCATCAGCTGATTTACTCAGCGTAATGTCATGCATTTGACCCACAGTCTGCTTAGTGCTTAGTCTAGTGGGAATTATGCAAAACTATGGGGTGCCATCATGAAACCAAAAAATGATTATGCTTTCTTTTTTTTTTGCACAGCTATGTGTGCTGTAACCAAAAATAGAATTTAATTTCATCCTTTTTTTTGGCAGAAACCATATGTGTGTAAGATTGCGGGCTGTACCAAGCGCTACACAGACCCCAGCTCTCTCAGGAAGCACGTTAAGACAGTCCACGGACCCGACGCCCACGTCACCAAGAAACAGCGAAGCGACGCACCACCGAGACCGCAGCCGCCCAAAGGAAACGGCGAGAACGAGGCAAATTCCAAGATTGGTGCAAGAGGCGCGGACGGCAGGATTGAGGCCAACAGCACCTCTCGAGGAGTGGAAGACTGCCTCCAAGTCAAATCTATCAAGACCGAGAACTCTATGGTGGGTCCCCATCACATCAATGAAGAAATCCATCCCACACAAATCTCTCTATTAATTCTTTAAAATATTTGTATGCGGGACATTGATTGTTTTTATTTAGACTTCGAAGTTTGATGCACTGCATTGTGAAGGAAATGTCCCACTTTGATCAGTGTCACCTGTGTTCCTGTTTTACCAACTACTAACATTGCTCTGAGGTTCACTGCCTGCATCCTTCCTAACTCACCTCTCTGGTTGTTGCTTGAACTTGCTTCTCTCAAGTTAACCTTTCTAATGGACAGACTTCACTGAGGTGAGCACTCAAACTGTCTCACAACTCAGCATGGGAAGATGTGTGAATGTTTCGTGCTACGTCGCTGCATCCTGACACAATGTAAAAAGTTCTTTTTGCATGATTATCCATCTTCACAAATGTAAAACATGCTCCTTTGTATATGGGATGCCCATATATGCATGTCTGGAGACGCATACATTACCATAAAACTATATTTTTCTGCCCACAAGCTTTCTGGCAGTAGCCTCTGTGGTCGGTCGATGATAAAAGTCATTGTCACATTAATATGCAGAGGCTGGGACTGTTTTAGCATGTGTGTTGAACAAATAGTGCCAGCATCAAGCTGTGATCAAGACTAGTTCATGTTTGTCCAGTTTGAATTAATGTCACTGCTGGATTGTTGCTCTCAGAACTCTTCTTTTATCCACTTGTTTTCTTGTTGTAAATAAATCAAATTCATCTATGATTAATGAGATTATGGAACGATAGACACACATTAGTTATTGAAACGCCATTACAATCAGAATCTCTTAAATGTGGTGATTATTTAATATTGAAGAATACATAGTGGAGTTCTCTGAACTTGGCATGTCACAATATAATTAATGATTTCACTTTCTATTTTAAATTGTTTTGTGATTAGAAAATCTTTATCAGTGTTCCCAAAGTTTGGCAGA
Source organism: Cyclopterus lumpus (assembly GCF_009769545.1). Lineage (NCBI taxonomy): Eukaryota > Metazoa > Chordata > Actinopteri > Perciformes > Cyclopteridae > Cyclopterus > Cyclopterus lumpus. Next base: position 23,525,314 of record NC_046986.1, on the reverse strand, counting down.
ACATTACTTATTTACTTGTTTACATTTAACAATGTAGCTCTGTCATTTAAAATGTAGCTCCTATAGTTTGATTTGTTCCACTTACATCAAATTCCTCCCTGGTATCCTCCACCAGACATATCAGTCCAGTCCTGGTGGCCACTCGTCGTGTAGCAGTGAGCCGTCGCCTCTTAGCAGCGCCAACAACAACGACAGTGGAGTAGAGATGGCCCTGCACAGCGGGGGCAGCTTCGGGGACCTCAGCACTCAGGACGACTGCCCCATGGTTGACTCCACTGTTACCGCCGGGGGGCAGCAGGCTGGGGTGGGGCTACAGTTGAGGAAAGCTGTGGGTCATGGCGGCGCGGTCACCATCAAGCTGGAGAACATCAAAAAGGAAAGGCTGAAGACAGTGAGGGACTCCTGCCCCTGGGTCAACTCGGCACCACAGCCACTGCAGGGTCAACGAAACAGCATGAAGCTGCCTCCCATACCTGCAGTCGGTAAGTGTGGGTGGAGGGGAACCCGTTTGTATTTCAGGTCCTTGACAGTGTGATGAGGGTGCAAGATGGCGAGATGTAGAGTGAATCCATTAGCCATATACAGTAATGCTCAGTCTATAATCACATGTATGTCAAATATTGTACATTTGAATAATTGTAAAATGAGTTGCTATCATCATGTAATAATGTCCTTTGTATCTGCCAGGTTCCCTGCTGGAGAACTCCAACGTGATCAGCAACCTAAGCGGTCCGTACCCTGGCCAACGCATGGGGGACCTGTCCTCATGTGAGATAACACTGCTGAACCAGCTGAATGAGCGTCGTGATAGCACCACCAGCACCATGAGCTCAGCTTACACCATGAGTCGCCGCTCCTCTGGTATTTCACCGTGCTACTCCAGCCGCCGCTCCAGTGAGGCGTCCCAGTTTGGTGCTAACCGCCACAACAATATCAGTTCGGCTGACTCCTATGACCCAATCTCCACCGATCTGTCTCGCCGCTCCAGCGAGGCCAGCCACTGTGGAGGTGGTGGTGTCAGTGGAGGAGGCGGAGGAGGTCTCCCCAGCATCCTTAGTCTGACACCAGCTCAGCATTATCGACTTAAGGCAAAGTATGCTGCTGCCATTGGTGGAGCTCCACCTACTCCTCTCCCCAATATGGATCGAATGAGCCTGAGGACACGCATGGCACTCTACAGTGACTCCCAGGAAGGCATGTCGCACCCATTCCATCAGCCACACCCTGGAACTGTGCCTCGGCGATGCAGTGATGTAGGATATGGCACACGGAGCATGATGCCCCATGAGGTACCCAGCAGCCTTCCACGTCGTGCCAGTGATCCAGTGCGTCGTCCGACTCTGGACCCTCTGTCTTTTCCTAGGGTTCAGCGCTATCACAGCACGAACAGCATGAACCCCATGAATGGTCCATCAGCTGAACGCCACCAGGCTCTGGCCATGCAGGGCTACACTCGCTCCGATGGCAGCCTGCAACGCTACCCATTTGCCCCCAGACCACCCAGCATTTCTGAGAATGTAGCCATGGAAAACATGGCAGTGGATGGCATGATGATCGGGGGGGAGCAGGGTGGAGAGGAGGACATGGTGCTTCCAGATGATGTGGTGCAGTACCTTAGGTCCCAGAATTCTGGCCCTTCAGGTCACAACTTGGGGCAAGTGGACTACCATTCCAACAATCAGACTAAGGGCTATCAAACAAGCATGGCCCCACCGGCATCATTTTATGCTCAGAGGAGGATGGCCATGGCAGATGCCACCATGTCTGGTCAGGACATGCAATCTTGCCAGATGGGACCCGGTGGCTCCCATCCGTCCTTCTCAGCACCACCCAGCAATATTAACAAGAACAACATGCCGGTGCAATGGAACGAGGTGAGCTCAGGTACTGTGGATACCACTAACAAGCTCTCCAAACAACAACAGCATCCTCTGAGAGGGAACCTAGCTGTTGTTCAGCAGAGGCATAATTTTGGTTCCTTCCAGGGACAAGGTCAGGGCCTGGGCAGCAATCAGCAGGTAGTGCCTATGAGTCAGAATATGTCTATGCAGGGGTATGACAACCACATCAACCAGAGGCCGATTAACATCTCCCACCAGCAGCCTCAGCAACAGAGGCAATGCACCACTGCAAACTTTAGTGAGCAAATGAGTCCTCAGCAAGGGTTTGGCCAAGAGGCAATCCCAAATTCTATATCTGGGAGCACGAGCGTGAGACCTACCCGGAGTAATATGGCAGTTCCAGAACTGCAAAGTTGCAGAGCAAGGACACAGGATGAAGGGTATTCTCATGATCAGCAGCAACATTTCAGTGTTGTCTCTCAGCAACACAGTATCCACAATGGAGGCAGAGGAATGTTACAACCCAGGCCTCCCATAGAACCCAAGTCTTTTGCCAGACAACAGACTGGTTCTAGCATGATGCAACCAAGCCGGATACCCAAGTCATCTGATTTGAACCCTAGTTGTGGTACTGACACCTCAGAGGCGAGCCCAAAGAGGCCAAGTGGCTCAGCAGCTCACAACAGCAACTCTGCAAATCCAAACTCTGCTGTGCTCTACACGGGTCAGATTCATATTTTTGAGCCAACTTCAGCCAGCTCTGATGCCCCCATGTCCCCCAGTGCTAGTCAGGCTCCTGCCAGCGACACCACTGCTGCAGCCAACATGGCCTCCCCAGGAGTCAACCACGTCTCCAGCAGTACTGTGGATTCTTCCACTAGCAGATCCGGTGGCACGGAGCATGCCCAGATTGATTTTGACACCATGCTAGATGATGGGGACCACTCCAGCCTAATGTCAGGCACCCTGAGTCCCGGCCTCCTGCAGAGCCTCTCTCAGAGTTCCTCACGTCTCACAACCCCCCGCAACTCTGTCACCCTCCCGTCTGTACCGGCAGGGATTGGCAACATGGCCATCGGTGACATGAACTCTATGCTCACAGCCTTGGCTGAAGAAAGCAAGTTCCTCAACATGATAAGCTGAGAGCAATTAAACACCTCATCATCCATCCAGTTTTAACTCTTTCTACATCAGGAATATATGGACTACACAAAGCACTGATTGAATAATGCAATACTGGCTATTTCATGATTTTTTTTTCATTGTCCACAGTAATATGCTTGTCTGTAATATTTGCTTCAGAATATAATATGTTACTTTGACAAAATGATAGTAAGTATAGCTAGGCTTTAGGACAATTTCTATCATGTGTTAAAAAGCCATACATTTTACCTACAAATATATGGGTATATAAATGCATTTACAAACGATTGCCATTCAGTATTTGCTGGTGTAATAGCCTTTTACAAAGTGGTGCACTGGAAGCAGTTCACATTAACATCTGAGTACGATATGAAAACAGAGTTACCGGGAAATGGACATGTAGATAACAGATCATATGTTCTCATGAAGACTTGTATGTGTATAGATTATACTGTATGGTATTTGCTTTAAATTATGCTATAGACTTTTGATGTTTAAACTAGGGCTGTCAAAGGTAAAGTAACATATGGACTCCTACTATATATTCACAATGAAATATTAATGATTTTTTAACTAGATTTTTCTTTTCTTTGTGCCAACCCCGTGGATTGCAAAATAATATTTTCACAATATTGAACTATAGTTTGTTACGTTATGTGAGATAAGTGAAGACTTTACAACAGTGTAAAAAAAACACAAAATGTTGTGAAAATGAATGAGAAAGCTTCATTTTGTTTGTGACGAGGTTTATAACTATCACATGGCTCAGAAGGACAAACATAGCAATTCATGTCATTTTTATGCAGGTAAATTATGACAAACTGACAGTTTATTACGCTGTTCACTTCACCACCATACATGCAGGGACTTAATGCACTGAGGTTAATGAACTGTCAGCACCATAAAGAAAATATGCATGTAGAAGTTGATACATAAAAACATGTATGTATGCACTTAATACAACCTTGCAGAAGAACAAATAAACAAATAAGTGCCATAACAGTGGCCTGTCTTTGTATTGCAGAGTTTCCATTACACATAGATTTAGGAATAAAGGTGGCGTGCGATTCTGAGCACATTTTGCTTTCATTTCATGAAATTCAATACGTAATGTATACCCTTCAACTAAGAAGTTAGAACTGAGTCACAGAAATAAGCATTTGACAGCCTTAGTTTGAACACGTGGTTGTACAACATTATGGTCCACAGATATTAAGTGCATTTTGATCATGGTTTGAGCTCTCGGGGATGGCACTGTAAAATGTGATTTCTTCTTTGCCCTCTGGATCAGAGGCATCAACTCCCTACGGCCCATCTCACGAGGGTACATGATTGAACAGGACAAGGATACGTCTCTGTGTTAGTCTATCAGGGCCTATGAACCCCTGTGTCTGAATAGTGTTCTCTAAAAGAATATACAAGTACCTCTGTGTGTTCTCAGTAGTGATCCAATCCTAATTAACACATTCATACCACCCCCTTGGCTGCACCACATACTTCCCATGGGCTCTGGATGAACTGCAGAGTCCAGGAAGGGACACGGACTTTGATAAAGAAATCCTGTTTCGGACTGGATTGGCAAACCTGGCCTGTAAATCCCTCAGTTGTATTATGTTATGCTGAATTTCTATGTAGCCTTTAAAATGTTTATGTGTATGCTACCATTCACTAGTACTATGCTCTGTGTGTGCGCGTTTGTGTGAGTGTGTGTGTGTGTGTGTGTATATAGCTTTTGTACATTTCAAATAAACTATCTCCTTTTTTCTGTTTAAATCCCTGTGTTGTGTCTTCTTTGATAGAGCAGTCTGTGGTTGCCATGGCAGTAGGGCCAGTGTGTTACAAGGGAAACCTCATGTTCTCAGACCACTGTCAGTAAGGCTGGAAGGGCAAACACCCGCAGACTCACTGTAGCAATATGAACACATAAAGAGGATTCTGAGCTGCACAAACCAATCCATATTTAAGAAGTAGTATTATTGGTATCTCCTAGCACTTTGGTGACGAGTAATTATGGCTTATGTGTGATCAATAACTTTGATCAATAAAATTGTTGGTTTTGTATCGTCATTAAACATCTAAAAATAGCTGGCCACTTGACATAACTACATTTAAATGGCAAACTTATTATTAAAATCAATGGGGCAACATTATTATTCCTTTGGAGTCGTGTTCTAGCCCCCTGATAAGTCTCTTTTTGCTCTTTGGTCTGCCTGAGGGAAAGAGGATCCGTTAGCTGATCGATGCTCCACGATGTTCAACAACAGCAAGTCTGTCAGCTGTTTGCTGAGGAGCAGGTAGCTCTGTAGAGGAGCTTCAAATGCAGGTAATAATTCGGTTCATCAATAGGAGCGACCCCTTTAACATTGCTTAAAAGCATCAGTTGATGTAATGTAATTTATTATTATTATTATTACTAAAATAAGCATAGCGGCTTTTAAGGTTAGACCATTTTGGAAATGTGCTTTCTGGCAGACAGTCAGAGCAAAGCAGTGCTGCTGATGGGCTGCAGCGAAAGAATCAATGCACGTCATCACACCGTGGAGTCTGTACATATCAGTCACTTCAGTCTTTTTTACACTTCTGTTCTAGCTTCACATTAACACACAGACGGAGACTATTGATCTTGTCCTCTAATAGTCTTGAATTAGACTATTCCTTTAAAGATGTATAATGACTACAACAAGTCATCAAAGAGAGCATTTAGACCACATTTAGGGGCAAATGGCAATGACGCCTTACATTTTATATTGGTGTAATACTTTATTTACATTATGAGGACAAGGAGCTTAGAGCAATTATTTTCAGGTTTTTTTCAAGTGTCTTTTCTTTTTTTTTGTGCTTTCTTTTCCATAAGTGTTACTTTTTATCTCTACCTATGTTTCATATAGAGGGCCGGGTTCAAAACTGTATTGATTAGCAGCATCAATGACGCTGTGCTGTTCCTCCTTGCATCCAAACCATGAATGTTCCACTGATACTGAAATCAAGAATCTTATTTTCTTACTCATACTTTGGCACAATTCAGGTTTTGTTGGCAGGTCTTCAGAAATGTTCCTGCAGAGTTTTGAGGATATGAATTGAGTGAGCGGAGCAGCATCATGAGAGGTGACATCATTCAGACAGAATGTAAACAAGTTTCCAGCTTTATTGGAGGATAAATGAAAGAAAGATTTAAAAATAATTCCTCAAACTGTCCGTTTGCGGGGCTGTATTTTACTGTTGCTGTAAATAAAACTTTAACATAAACACAGTACATAACACCAGAATTAAACCAATTTCTTTGTACAAGCCTTTCTCTCATTTCACAGTCAGGTCTGTTTAGATTGCTCTTTGCTGCAGTGCATATGTTTCAAATAGAGGAGCAACATTTGTTGTCTCGCCTCTGCATACATCTGCATATCTTTCTTGATGCTCTGCTATTGAAAAAGTCATGTACTACCTAGTAGTGCATTTTCTTTCTTGATTCTGCATAAGAGAGCATGTGAAAAAGGACACTCCTTAGACCCAAAATGCATACAGAGCAGTTCCTACAGTTAGACGGCATGTTGTCCAAAACTAACAGTGGCAGGCCGACCCTGAAGAAATGAGCCTGATAGCAACATAAAACAGGAGAGAGAGGAGAAGAGGTGGCACAATGAAAAGGGAAAGGAGAGGAACAATCTGAGAAAGAGAAAGCTGCTGCAAGTTGAACGGAGCAAAAAGCTAGTGGGGACGGGGGCAACAGAGAAGATGCTAGAGCGCTAAAAGAAAAGAGAACAAATCCCTTTTAATTTGACAGCGAATGCAACTGGGGACTGGTTCAAAGTGGAGCCCACTGATTGCTTTTGCCACTGGAATTTCTTATTCTCTTAGAGAGAGGATGGGAGAAAAATAGCCCCAGGGTAAGGAGTGTCTCCAGAGAAGAGAACAAGAGGTTAGTGAGGCAGAAATGGATGATTAGACAAAGCACACAGATGAGGAGAGATGGTGTGCTCTGAGGCGCACAGCTTCATACTGTAACATACGGGGCAGTGTATCCATACGTAATCACCCTGGTTCCTTGACAATGCTGAACACAAAATGTAGACTTTAAAAAAGTTCTATACACGGGACATAGAGCATTATTATGAATAAGTGAATATTTCGTGGAGTAATGTCTACCAGAGCAGGTAATGAGGTGGCTCCCTCTGTGTTCCACCCAAACTTTATCTGTGTGCTCAAGCAATTATTATGTTTTGCAACAAGCTCCAAGCAACATGCTATGTCCTTATAAAAATGGTCTTATTAACAAGTACATATTTGCCTGTTCTTACATCTAGCAACCTGATGAATAGCGATTCAATATGCTATAAGGAATGCAGTCGTTCATCCACACGACACCCCTGACCCTCTGACCCAAATGCAAACTACAAAGCCACAAAGCTTCAAAATAGATTCTCATAAACAGTAATGCGCTCATAGTTTGAGAGTGAAAGTAGTAGAAGATCCATGGGCCCCCAGTACCAGACAATCTGCAGTGTTAAAAAGGTTATTGATGAGCAGCATTGACTTTTCTTGAAAAAAAAATAGCTTTAAAGTTTACAATCCTGCAATATAGTAATGTTCTTAAAATACCTTTGTATTGATGTATCATTAAATAGATATTACTACTGTTGTATGTGATGGATCTCTGCTTTGATAATAATCTTATCGTTGTCATGAACGAACAAAGACTAGAACCCAAATGCACGACTCAAAGCAAAGTAACAACAAAAATCTCAGGTTTAATTAACTGGAAACAAACAAACAGAAAATCTACATGAACAAAGTAACAGAAAATCGTGACCTGGTGACTGATGAATTCCATGAAAATGGCTGGTTCTCGGGCACAAAGGGCATGGCAGAAGCAGTCCGGGGGGCGGGCCGGAGGACGGCCACCAGGCAGCGACGGAACACGGGGAGCACGGAGAGCTTGAGTCGGGACACGGGGAGCCGGAGTCAATTCAATTCAGTTTATTTTGTATAGCCCAAAATCACAAATTTTCCTCAGAGGGCTTTACAATCTGTACACATACGACATCCCTGTCCCAGGACCTCACATCGGATCAGGAAAAACTCCCCAAAAATAACCTTTGACAGGGAAAAAAGGGAAGAAACCTTCAGGAGAGCAACAGAGGAGGATCCCTCTCCCCGGATGGACAGAAGCAATAGATGTCATGTGTACAGAATGAACAGCATTAGAAAGTTACATAAACACATTACATGAATATGACAATGTATGAATGGAACTCCAATCCATGAAACAGAAGGAGGTAGAGAGGAGGGGGGGCGGGGCATCAGCAGGGCCAACGCGGGAGGCCGGCTCACCAGCCATCAGACACCTCCAGGTCCAATGGACCCTATGAGATGTGAAGTCACAGCGACTCCGGGGAGGAAGCAGAGTGAATAAGGTGCAATGGAGAGATGTAAATTAATCCATAAGGAGAGAGAGAAGAGGAGATAGGTGCTCAGTGTATCCTAAAAAATCCCCCAGCAGCCTATAAGCCTATAGCAGCATATCAAGGGGCTGGACCAGGGCAAACCTGATTCAGCCCTAACTATAAGCACTATCAAACAGGAAAGTCTTAAGTCTATTCTTGAATGAGGTGACTGTGTCTGCCTCCCGGACTGAAAGTGGAAGCTGGTTCCATAAAAGAGGAGCTTGATAACTGAAGGCTCTAGGAACCACGAGTAGCCCCACATTTAGTGAGCGCAGCTCTCTAGTGGGGCAATATGGTACTACAAGCTCCTTAAGATATGATGGTGCATCACCAATCAAGGCTTTGTAGGTGAGGAGAAGAATTTTAAATGTGATTCTTGAGCCAGTGCAGAGCAGCTAATACAGGAGTCATGTGATCTCTTTTCTTAGTTTTTGTGAGTACACGAGCTGCAGCATTCTGGATTAACTGGAGGGGTTTAAGAGACTTATTAGAGCAGCCTGATAATAAGGAGTTGCAGTAATCTAGTCTGGAAGTAACAAACGCGTGAACCAGGCTTTTCTGCATCTTTTTTAGACAAGATGTGCCTGATTTTTGAAATGTTACGTAGATGAAAAAATGCAATCCTTGAGATTTGCTTAACGTGGGAGTTAAAGGACAAGTCTCAATCAAAGATAACTATAGATTCTTTACAGTGGTGTTGGATGCCAGGGCAATGCCATCTACAGAAACCACATCACCAGATAATTGATCTCTGAGGTGTTCAGGGCCCAGTAAAATAACTTCAGTTTTGTCTGAGTTTAACATCAGGAAGTTGCAGGTCATCCATGTTTTTATGTCTTTAAGACATTCTTGAATTTTAGCGAGCTGGTTGGTCTCCTCTGATTTGATCGATAGATATAATTGAGTATCGTCTGCATAGCAATGAAAGTTTATGCAGTGTTTCCTGATAATATTGCCCAAAGGAAGCATATATAAAGGTAAATGAAATTGGTCCAAGCACAGAACCTTGTGGAACTCTGTGATTAACGTTGGTGGTCATTGAGGCTTCATCGTTTACAAATACAAATTGAGCTCGATCTGATAAATAGGATTTGAACCAACTTAGTGCGGTACCTGAAATGCCAATCGACTGATCCAGTCTCTGTAATAGGATGTCATGATCAATGGTGTCGAACGCAGCACTAAGGTCTAATAATACCAGTACAGAGAAGAGTCCTTTATCTGATGCAATTAGGAGGTCATTTGTAATTTTCACCAGTGCTGTCTCTGTGCTGTGATGTTTTCTAAATCCTGACTGAAACTCCTCAAATAAACTATTCTGATGTAGGAAGTCGCACAACTGATTTGTGACTACTTTCTCAAGGATCTTAGAGAGGAAGGGAAGGTTAGAGATTGGTCTGTAGTTAGCCAACACCTCTGGATTAAGAGTGGGCTTTTTCAGGAGAGGTTTAATTACAGCTACTTTGAAGGAATGTGGTACATGCCCTGTTAGCAAAGACACATTAACAATATCCAGCAGAGAGGTGCCAATTAAAGGCAACACGACTTTAAGCAGCCTCGTTGGGATGGGGTCTAAGAGACAGGTAGATGGTTTAGAAGTAGAAACCGTTGAAGACAATTGGTCTAGGTTAATGGGAGAAAAGCTATCCAAATATACACCAGGGCATACAGCCGTTTCCAAGGCCACTCCTCTTGATGACAGATCGGCAGTAGTTGAGGGCAAGAGATCATCAATCTTGCCTCTAATAGTTAAAATCTTTTCATTGAAGAAGTTCATGAAGTCATTACTACTGAGGTCTATAGGAATACACGGCTCCACAGAGCTGTGACTCTCTGTCAGCCTGGCTACAATGCTAAAGAGAACCCTGGGGTTGTTCTTATTTTTCTCTATTACTGATGAGTAATAGGCTGCTCTGGCATTACGGAGAGCCTTTTTATATGTTTTAAGGCTATCTCGCCAAACTAAGCGTGATTCTTCCAGATTGGTGGAACGCCATATACTTTCGAGCTTTCGTGAAGTTTGCTTTAGGTCGCGGGTCTGAGGGTTATACCAGGGAGCAAACCTCCTTTGCCTCACTGTCTTTTTCTTCAGTGGGGCTATCGAGTCTAGTATCATTCTCAGTGAGCCTGTAGCACTATCGACAAGATGATCAATCTGGGACGGACTAAAGTTAGCACAGGAGTCCTCTGTCACATTGAGACGTGGTATTGAATCAAATGCAGAAGGAATCACTTCTTTAAATTTAGCTACAGCACTGTCAGTTAGACATCTGGTGTAGAAACTTTTGACTAACGGTGTACACTCCGGGAGTATAAACTCAAAAGTTATGAGGTAATGGTCTGACAGAAGAGGGTTCTGTGGGAAGACCTCCAAATGCTCTGTCAATGCCATATGCAAGAACAAGGTCGAGGGTGTGGCCAAAGCAGTGAGTGGGTTTCTGTACTCTGACAGAAGCCAATCGAGTCCAACAATGAGATAAATGCAGTACTAAGGCAATCATTATCAATATCCACATGAATATTAAAATCTCCTACAATAATAACCTTATCAGTTTTAAGGACTAAATTTGATAAACACTCTGAAAATTCAGATATAAATTCTGAATATGGACCTGGTGGCCGGTACAATATAACAAATAGGATTGGCTGTAATGTTTTCCAGGTTGGATGTGAAAGACTAAGAACAAGGCTATCAAATGAGTAGTAGTTTAGGTTTAGGATTCATTAATAGGCTTGAGTCAAAGATGGCTGCTATTCCACCTCCTCAGCCGGTGCCTCGAGGAATGTGTGTATTAATATGACTATGGCTGACATATTCTTCATTGCTCAGCCAGGTTTCATTAAGACACAATAAATCAATGGGATTGTCTGATATTAAATAATTTACTAATACAGCTTTAGATGATAGAGATCTAATATTTAGGAGTCCACATTTAATTCTCTTGTTTTGTTGCACTTTTGAAATAGTGATGTTAATCTGTATGAGGTTATTTTGTATGACTCCTCTTCTGGTTACTTTTGATTTAATTAATTTAAGTGGCCGTGGGACAGACACAGTCTCTATAGAGTTAAGGTTAAGGGTTGGTAACTGCTCGAATGGAAGTGCAGAGAAGGGTGGAAGACTACAACTCTGTTTCTGCTTCCTGATCTGAACTCTGGGTCATGGATTAAGTCCGTTAATCAATTTGGCCATGTTTGCAGAAATGAGACGCGCTCCATCCCAAGTGGGATGAATGCCGTCTGGACTCATCAGATCAGGCTTTCCCCAGAAAGTCTGCCAGTTATCTATGTAGCCCACATTGTTTGCTGGGCACCACGTGGACAACCAGCGGTTGAATGACGACATGCGGCTATACATGTCATCATTGATCAGATTGGGGAGAGGGCCAGAGAAAACTACGGTGTCCGACATTGTCTTGGCATAAGTACACACCGATTCCACATTAATTTTAGTGACCTCCGACCGCCGCAGTCGGGAGTCATTACCTCCGGCGTGTATTATAATCTTACTGTAACTACGCTCATCTTTAGCCAGCAGTTTTAAACAAGATTCAATGTCGCCCGCTCTGGCCCCCGGGATCCATATGACTTTAGTCCCTGGCTTCCCTATCTTCACGTTTCTGACTATGGAGCTACCTATAACCAGAGTGGGTTTCTCCACGGGGAAAACTGGTTCGAAACATGAAGAGGTTGGCAGGGCTCAGTGGGCTTCTGGTTAGACTTAAAACCCCTTCGAACAGTCACCCAGCTGCTCGGGGGCTGCCGGGGGACAGCTAACAGAGGCTAATGCTAAAGGCTCCGCACCGGCTATGGGGGGAGGCGGGCTAACTAGCGTAACTGTCTGAGCTTCGATGGTGCGGAGCCGTGCATCTAACCCACTTAGAACTGCCTCCAACCTAGCAAATGAACTACACTTGTTCCATGTACCGTTATCATTAAGGGAGGCAGAGGAATAGCTATACATGAGACACTGAGCAAGAGGGAGCGGGAGGGGGAGAAAAAGACATCGCGAGCTGCTAAGCTGGCAACCGGAAGAGATGCAATACGCTTACCGGAAGAGAGAGAGCGATGCGTTCAAGGCAAGGCGTGTGTGCAGGACGAAAAAGCGGTAAAAAATTTAGCGGTCAGGTTGCAGATTACAACTCGAGACACGGGGAACACAAGTCGGGACACAGGGAGCACGAATCGAGACACGGGGAGCACGAGTCTGGACACGTGGAGCTGGGATCGGTCGGGGCGCCGACAGGACACGGGTAATCAGAACTGGCATGGACTGCGGCAGGGAGTCAGCAGTGAGATCTGGCATGGACTGCGGCACGGAAGCAGCAGCGGGATCTGGCATGGACTGCGGCACGGAGGCGGGAGCGGGAACAGGCATGGACTGCGGTGCAGAGTCCGCAGCGGGAACTGGCGTTGACTGCGGCGTGAAGGAGTTCGCAGCGGGAACTGGCGCGGACTGTGACGTGGTAGCGATAGCGGGAACCGGCGTGGACTGCGGTGCGGAGTCCGCAGTGGAAACTGGCGTGGACTGCGGTGTGTTGGCGATAGCGGGAATAGGCGTGGACTGCGGTGCGGAGTCCGCAGCGGGAACTGTACGCCGCCGCGGCCCAGAAGCAGCAGCCCGACGCCGACGCAGTGCGGAGGTCTGGACCTCCAAGTCCGGGGCTGGAAAGGCCTTGCCCCTGAGGCTACGAGGCCCCCCATAAGCTAGGCGGCTCCCCACGAATGACTTGTGTGCCCCGGCCCCATGGGGATCATAGTACCCCTTCTGGAGGCTACGAGGCCCCCCATAAGCCAGGCGGCTCCCCACGAATGACTCGTGTGCCCCTGCCCCATGGGGATGATAGTACCCCTTCTGGAGGCTCCGGGGACCACCCCGAGCCAGGCGGGTCCCCTCAAAGGGGTTCGGAGCTGGATCCACCTTGTACTCCAATGAACTCTTTCTTCGGCCATGAGGCCCACCCGAACACAGGAGGGAAAAATAGTCCATGATGGTTATCGTCAGGGGATCAGAGTCGGCTGGGTTCTTACTGGCCAGTTCGTTCTGTCATGACCGAACAAAGACTAGAACCCAAATGCACGACTCAAAGCAAAGTAACAACAAAAATCTCAGTTTTAATTAACTGGAAACAAACAAACAGAAAATCCACATGAACAACGTAACATAAAATCGTGACCTGGTGACTGATGAATTCCATGAAAATGGCTGGTTCTCTGGCACAAAAGACAAGACGAACTGGCCCAGGACAAAGGGAGACGCAGACAATATATACACAGGGTGAGGGTACAGGTGGAAACAATCAGGAGCGAGGCAGCCAATCAGACCAGAGGGGAAACACACAGAAGAATGAACAAGTTGCCTGAAACAAGAGGATAGTTGATTTTCAAAATAAAAACAGGAAATCACGAGACAACATCGATACAAGACATGAAACTGATTAACTTTAACATTACAGTTTCCTGGACATGACAATCGTCTCTCTTTAGCTACAGTAGCTGCATGACTCAAGGACGGCAATGTTGGTTGGAGCCATTGACCGTCTGGAATATGGACGTAGTCACAGTGAAAGGTAAAAAGTCATGAGACATTGGACAAGGCACAACTCCAGTGAAATGCAATCTAGAGAATGGACATCATCCAGACCATCATCCAACATTGGCCAGTAAGATGCCTTGAGTACAACTCATCGCACAGCAAGCCACATTGTGTCCGATGTTGCATGAATCATTCTCCAAATGGCAGCAACACCACAAACACATGTTGAGAGGTCGGGCTAACTTAAATTAACCAAGGTGACCTTAGCAATCAGCTAGCAGCAGTGCCGGCACCGATATGTTACTCAAAGTGGCCAGGCCCTTTATCATGCATAGTTTTAAGACTTAAAATAATGATTAAAAAGAATATTAACCATAGAAACCAAACATCTTTTTTTAACCAGACTGTAAACACAGGGGGGTCTATTGGGATTGACTCCCTTTTGGAGCCATTCGGTTGTTGGCATTTCAGCATTCTTCATATTTCAGCTCCAGAGGTTGCTGTTGGAGGTTTGACCCCACTGACCTTTGGTTATTCCCACATTGGATGGATTTCCAAGAAATGTTGTATGTATTTCCGAGGTCCCTCGAGAATTAATTATAATTACTTGGGCGATCCTCTGACTTTTTTAAGTAGCGGCATCATGTCAAGTTTTCCCAGCAAAATATCTCAACATCTACTGGATGGATTAGGCACATAATCCTGTTAGGACATTCATGGTTCCCAGATGAGGTCTTTGGTGGGGACCTGTCTATTCAAATAGCCCCACCAGCAGTTTGACAGACCCAGGGTGAATTGTAATAGCTTTAGTGATCCACTTACGTTTCATCATGTGCCATCATCAGGTCAAACCTTCAGCTTGTCCAATACTTTAGTGTAAAACTAAAAATACTGACACAACTGACAAATTACAACCCCATCAGTGATCCTGTGTACTAAACTTAGCGCATTTCTTTTTTTTCTCGTTTTAATGTAACTCCATTTGTTCATCCATTTCTTTAATCACCCAGATCCATCAGGTCCCCAAAGTATTCTTCACCACTTAAGAGATAATTTAGTTTCTTAGCAGCTCACCAGTTGCCAGCGGAGTGTGAATAGTAGTTCATTGTTTGATTAGACCTGCTGCTATTGGCACTACTTTTTTCTTTTATTTATTGAAATGTGGCAAAATTTGGTTTGAAATGTATCCTCAATGTATCAGAGGGTATTTGAAGAAGTATCGGAGTGTGTCGCATTTTGCTCTTTGACCTTTGAGGTCGGGTCATCATAATAAAGCTATTCACTGGCTGGGGCTGTTGTGCCTTTCTCTCCAGTCTTGGCTCAGTTTCTCATCAAAGGCTTCCTGCGTCGAGCTCTGTGCCCACGGAGATCAGAGGGCCGTGACCCGTGTCCGAGTCAGGGTTACCTACTGCTCCAATAGAGTAGTTGCCCATCCCGCTGCTGCTGCTGGCCCAAGGGCAGAGCGTGCCCCACTAAACTCTGGAAGTGCAAGAATTATGATCAACCCGCACAGAGCCTCAGGGATGTTTGTGATGAAGGCCTGCATTGTGGCCTTCCTCGGGGGAGTGAGAGTCCAGGGTCAGTCCTTAACCCGGATGATGACCTCTCTTAGGTTATCCTCCATTGCCAACCAGACTGGAGGTCAGATGCTCTGAGAGCTTCGTCATGAGTAGGCCGTTGAGGAATGCCATCATTTGATTGAAGTCAGAGGGATCTTCTGATTAAAGGCTTATGTGAGTAAGAGTGAGTGTTGTGAGGGGATGACCTCCTCTTAGCTCTTTGTCAGCAACGTTTTGAGCTTCTATTTAACTTTTCCTTTTCCTGTTGTAGCTGGCACAAGGAATGTACACCCACTCAACTGCTGCACTTTCCCTTTGACACAAACGCATCATTTACTTTTTGTCTGCTGAATACGATACGAGTGGAATAAAACATTTAAAAAATCTTTTATATTCCAAGATGCATTAAAAAAATTAAAGATAGAACTGTTATAGTGGGTTAAGACCACAGGCAGTATGGGCAGTTCCTTTGGTTTGGCTCACTCACATATTTCTCCGAGCCACTGACCCGAGCACCTCCCCAACACTGTGAAAACACTCCCAATGTAGCAGTTCTTCTGGAGCACAGCCTCTCATAGGCCAAAGGAGGTTTCCCACCCTAAACCTGAACCCTTGACCTTGTAGAGGGGTTGGGAGACCCGGACTGAGGCTGATGTTGCTACATAAAAGCTCTTGTGGATGAACTAGTGTTTTCACATCCATAACACTGTAATTATGTCGTAGAAATGCCGACTGTAACTACAGTTTGAGTATCTGAGTACAGCTGAGAGACGGTGGAAGGACTGGGCTTCAAAAAACAAAAGCAGAGTTTGCAAACAGATATTTTAATGTGTTTTTTTCCTTAATAATACAGGGCTGCAATCCTATACAAGCGTTCAGCACTGGTATAATCTGCATACCACCATCAAAGGATGTTGGTTTAAAGAAACTAACCACAACATGTTACTCTGGGGTCAGTTACTTTTAACTGCAGCAAGAGACCCAGCTGTTCACTTGAGTTTAACATGAGGCCTTACCATCTCACAAGTATCATATATTCCTCCCCCCACCCCCCACACCCCCAGGGGCTGGAGGCAGGAAAGAGAGTCTGATGCAGCAAAAGCATCAGCCCAGACAACACACAGATTGTTTCCTTCCATACAATGCACAATGGTCCACTTTCCAAATAAAGTACCTCTGTTTAGCAAACACAGCAGGTCTATGTAGAATGTCAAACCAATGAGGCGCTGTTAGAAGGAAGGAACAAGCATATATTTCTGGACATAATGCCAGCACGTGAGATGTTCGCTATTTTGAGGAACTACTGCTTTTCTCTTTTATTCTGTCATCTTCTTATATCAATTTGAACCACTGGAATTTGGTCAAACCACATCTGGAAATGCATAGAACGTTGCTCATTACTGTCTAATGGAAGGACCTTAACCATTGCCTGATAGATAAACTGGTTAGCATAGTAAAAACCTCTCACACCCTCCAAGATGGACGGGTGACAAATGCTTCTTCAACTGCGGATTTCATGTCAGTAGATTTCCCAGGTGATGGCTACACCTTAAATATCCCATGAGACCAGAAAGTATTTCATCTAGTCATTGAATACTGTTTTTGTGTTTGCAGATAAAGATGGCAATATATTAATAAATGTTTCTTATTGTAAATGCAAATGAGGGCAGCACTGTTATGGTCTACACTGCAAATGAAAATATATTTTTGTTATGAAAATGTAACTTTCTGTCAAAGACATGAAGGTCAGTGCCACTGGGATTTATTTTCCCAACATTTCAAATGTCCATGGCCTCATGCGCCTTGATGACGTCTCAGTTGATTCTGATGATGTAATCAAGACCACATGAGGTGTTCTTAGCTTAATGTTCTTCCTGTTTTAAAATTGTGAAACGCACAGATGTTCTGGAAAGTGTACTGTAAATATCATGTGTGCTTATTGTGATACGAGTATATGTCTGTGGCATCGTGCTCCCGATGGACACGGCAACGCTTGGCAAACTGTGGACTGCAGCTGTAGCATGATGCTCTCTGGCACTGTGGACATGACTCTCCTCACAGCGACCAACGTAAGGAATGGAGAACTGTAAGTAAAGATTGATCAGAATCAGAATCAGCTTTATTGCTCTATATACTGAACATACATACACAGAAATAGGCAATAAACTAAAAACAACAAAGTAGAACAGAAGTAATTATAAATATTTAATGACTATGTACAAATATAAATATACAAAAGTATATATATGAACATAAAGACACGACAACAATGACAATGAGATGGAGGTAATAGGGCAGTATGACAGATGTGTTCCTGTGTCAGGTGGTTTTGGCGTACAGTGCTCTGTAGCGCCTACCAGAGGGGAGGAGTGGGAACAGCTTGTGTCCGGGGTGTGAAGGTCTGCAGTGATCTTTCCAGCCCATTTCCTCACTCTGGAGATGTACAAGTCCGGCACCAGTTACTTTCTCTGCAGACCTGACAGTCTGGTCCTGTCCTGTTGGATGGCCACACAGTGATGGAACAGCAGAGAACAGACTGGATGATGGAGTAGAACAGGATCAGCAGCTCCTGAGGCCGGTTGTACTTCCTCAGCTGAAGCAGGAAGTACATCCTCTGCTGGGCCTTTTTCCTGATGGTGTCGATGTTGGAGGCCCACTTCAGGTCCTGGGAGATTGTGGATCCCAGAAACCTGAAGGTCTCTACAGCGGACACAGTGCTGTTGAGTATGGTGAGGGGGGGCAGAGTTGGGGGGCTCCTCCTTAGGTCCACTGTCGTCTCCACAGTTTGGAGCTTGTTCAGCTCCGGGTTGTTCTGACCACACCAGAGTAAGCTGGTCAGCTGTTCTCCCTCCCGTCTGTACACAGACTCATCATCGTGGAGAGATGCTTCACAACAAAAGAATGTTACACAAAACCCAACAGGAAATACAATAGACAACACAGTAATGGGTGTAAAGATAATAATGTAACTGAAATATGAACTCGTACATGGCAGTCACCAGTGAAGTAGCTTGGAGCTGCAGGACAAATTTATATTATTAGTATTAATATTAATAACAATAATAATCAAAACATATTTATTAACTTGTTTGTATGAGGAGTCTATGTAGAGCAACACTGTATTTAATATAATATTATGTGACAATGGATTTTGTGGTCAACTCACAATAACACATGGAACCTCAATAATCTGGTGCTGTAATTGGGTTAAAAATGTGGAAAGATTAGATGCCTTTCTGATGCAAATTTGATATCCATGTGCACACAGTTAAAATATCTTTGTAGCAGCTGTTTGGCATCTTTGTGCCATAAAATATACTCATTGAATCAAATAAGAAAACCCAAATGTGTAAATGAGTACCATACATGTATTTGGTTGTGTGTAGCATCCTTACCAAATGACTGAAGGAAAACCACTCACTTGGCTTTTAGTGTAACTCAGGTACAGTGTTAAAGTCCTCGATGAGATTCCTGCTTTTAGCACCCCAAAGTGTCAAAATGTCCCATTTTAGGTGACAATGCACTATCACACATCTAATCTGCGGCTGCATGGGTGGGGGCGACTAAGAGCATCCTTTTGAGTGACAGCAGGACACTCCTGCTATATGCTCATACGCCGACATACCCCACACAGCTGGATAGCTATTATCACAGATGTATTACAGAAAACAATGATTTAAGTATGAAACAATAATGCAAACGCATTTAGCTGTCTACTTATGGTAAACCCATCATGATCATTCTGATCCCAGCTGGGTTGGAAGGAGACCTACTTTATGAATGTGTTCTAATACAAAAACTAATAAGGCCTATGTGTTAAAAAAAATGTAAGTATCCTAATATTAACGTTACTTTCAGATTATCTCAATACCTAATACAGCATCTTGGTCACCAGCATGACCACCAACAGTGCCACAATATTTTTCAGTAGTCGTATTAGTAGTTAGCTTGGCTAGCTAACTGTTAGCTTCAGCTAACTATGATTAGCTAACGTTAGCGGTTGGGCTCACCTGCACAGGTTTCTTTAAATGACATGAATTCCCTGGATGATGACAGCATATTCACATATAGAAGACACTTGAACTGTGATGTTCCCTTCCATGCTTTACATATGAAAGAATGCCAGATTTCCATCCCAGTCTTTTTTCTATTCATTTTGTGATCGTTGCTGTTGTTTTGTGTCTCTTTGCGGTTGATTTGTGTCTCTTTGCGGTTGTTTTGTGTCACTTTGCGGTTGTTTTGTGTCTCTTTGCGGTTGTTTTGTGTCTCTTTGCGGTTGTTTTGCCCCTTGTTATAGTCGTTGAGAGTCTCTTTGCAGCTACTCTGCATCTCTTTTTTGTCTTTTTGTTATATGTTTATTTGTGGTCATTCTGAGTCTCTTCTTGGTTGGGATATGGTTTGTGTCTCTTGGAGTAACATTTTATAGGTGAAGGCCAGGTCGTCATACGTCCATGGGTAGTATATTGCTCTTTATTTAAAAAGTGATTTTAAGGTCGTAATCCGGCATTTAATTTGTATTAAATGTATCAGTAATGTGATACTTATTTTTTCATGTAACCATAACAGAATACAGTTACCTTTTTGTATCAATTACATAACGTTGTTCCATGTATTCCGCTTTGAAATCTGCCATTATATTCTATATTTAAAGTGTCTCAGATATCATAGTAATCAGTTTCTAATCATTGCCCCACACTCTGATGTTTAAACAAAAAACTTGAGTTCCTAAAACATAAGCTGTGTGGTACAAAGTACTTTACCGTTATACAGTGTGCTGTATTCTTATCGACAAACTGACCTCTTTTGTATCACTGTTGTACTTAAAGTGTTCACAATACCGACAAACTCTGTATCAAGCAGACATGACAGAATTGATTTTCACAAAAACATTTTCCCACCCTGGCCACCATCTTAAGATATTAATGTGTGGTGTGTTTTTTACATCTTGCCAGCCAGAAAGAAGCTTTTACTTTTGTGGGAGGTACTCAGGAGGTACTACTTTAACGAACCTTGGTTTCCATTTTTAAGCTTCTACAAGAAATACATTTGGTGACTTGTTACCTTTTCACTATGATATTAACTCATTTTAATATTTAGCTGGGTAAAGTTTAACAGAGCCACTAGCATGGCTTTAGATTCTTCGTCCTTTTAAAACACTTATTGTGGCCTCAGATCGTTCTACAGCCGCAAACCAGCCTTATGAGTGGCTGACGGCCTTTTCCTGTCAGTCAGTGTTTGAACAAAGTCTCAGAGGATGGGAGGCCTTTTGGTCCTTAGCCATCCGGAGGGGTGTAATAAAGATGATAGTCCTTTAAATGCATAAGAATGCAATGCATGTTTTTCACACACACAAAACACGATATCTTTGTAAGGACTTCCTAGAAGTCTTATCCTTGCCCAAAAATTAAAACAAACCTAACCAATAATCACAATAATAGTTGAATTATCCTCTTTCACATAAGCCTTGTTGATGAATCCATGCTGCCATCGGGGTATGAAAGACACTGCCTGGCGGTCTCGATGGAGACATCATGGAGCTGGCAGCAGCACAGGGCCCCAGAGTGTAAAAGCTGTGGAACAGCCGGCTTTGTGCTGAATGGTTTTCCTATTCTCCTCCTGGCTGCGCGTCTCGGTGACAGCGGATCCAGGAGCCAGACCCTCGCCACCACCACACTTTTCAACCCCAAAACCCCTCCCACCCTCTCATTTCTGTCCATTAGCAATCCAGAGGGGGAGGTTTTGCTGAAAAAACCCCAAAACAACAACAAACAAAAGACCAAAGTGGGGGCGAGGAGAGCGGAAGGGGTGCGGAGAAGGAACTTCTGTGTGAAATAATTGCGAGGAACAATTTCAAACAGATGTCTGTTTGGACTTGGCCCTGGGCTCGTGTCCCCGTTAAATATAGTGATTTGATTGGAAAACAAGCAGCGTGAGGTGGGCTGGTGGCCAGCCGGACCATTTGGGGCCTCTCTAATGACCCCCGAGGGTCGAGGGGTCGTCGGAGTAAAAGCAGATCAGAGAGGATGTGGGGCCGGCGGCCAGGACAGGGCCCATAAATCTAGCCCATTCTCAGAGGAAGCTATCTTTTTTCACTCCGCCATCAGAATTAAAATACAATCACAATCGTCACATTGTGCTCCCGCCAGTGCGCAAAGGTTATAATTCAAAGCTAGCAGACAGAGTTGGGAGGTTGGGTTGGGTGGTAGTCGACTTTTGGGAGGAAGGTCATCAGGGTCATGTATTTTAGGCTCTATGAGAACCACTGCTCAGGGGATTGTGGGAAACTATCCGACAGATCCATTTATTAAACTTTTGGATTACTATGACCGAGCTGAAAAAGCATTAAATTCTATAAAGCAAGTATAACATTGAAATTATTTCACAGACAATTATTCCAATCCACTAAGTCCAGCCCACGATCCCTGTAAAAATGTGCCATGAATGGGATGCATTATCGCAGTGGGAACAATGTTTACCGAAGTCATAATCTCTGATGGCATAACAGACGGAGTTTTTCTTCCAATTTTCAGCCGGCTCAGCTTTTCACAGATGCGTTAATGTACGGTGAACAGCTGCACTTCATGGCAGAATGGTGCAAGATAATCCGGATAACTTTCCTCCACACTGACCAGCAGGAACACACATGCTTGAGAGAGAGAGGGAGAGAGAGAGACAGACAGACAGACAGACAGAGAGAGAGGGACAGACAGATAGACAGAGAGAGAGAGAGAGACTGTGAGCTGAGATCGGCGGTTCAATGCTGATTGCATAACAATATTAAAAAAGTGGAGTACACTTTTCGTTTGACTGCAGTGACTGGATTATTTTTATATTCCCAAAACTTTGACTTTAACTTTGACTTGCTTCTCCAACAAGTGCTACAATTAGAATTTAGCCTCCGCAGAGACACAGCAGGATAGCATGCTTGCTTCACTTTACCAACCCGAACATAATGAAGATGTTGTATTATTCCCATCTCTGACAGGGTAAGCAGGTGCATCAAGTTTATTTCGGTCACTTGACCAAACGGTGACCATACGGTACATTCATAAGCGAACCAGGTGGTCAGCCTTCATCCTTCTTTGAGCACTGAAATGGCATCCCAGTCTTCTCCTGAATCTACACCTGTTTATTATCCACAGCTCCCTTTCACTACAATATGCTGAAGGAAGGACACACGTATTGGCGGAATGACCTTTGACCCCCAGAAAAATGACCCTCAGAAGATTGCTTTCAGCCACATATACTAATGGCTAACATCTGACTCAGTTTATCTTGACTGACACAGCAGACAGACAGACACACTGCATAGCAATGACCAAATTAGCTTGTTTTATTGCCATTTTGTAAACCTGCCAAACTACGGCGATACTTAGGCAATAACAATGTTTGCACGTGTAAACGTATCTCCATTATCCTAACATGCTGTATATCATGGAATTCGATGTAACAGAAGATATTAAAACTATATAGTATAGATGCTTTCTCTCTCAATACGGTTCCGTACAGATGTTTGTCCCTCGTTGAGCCATCTGCTGCTATAACATCAATGTGACACAGACTAGGCCCGTCTCCTGAGGCGGAGAACCTGCACTCACACAGGCCAGAAAGCAACATCCATATTCAGTAACAGGCTCCACACCCCGCTAATCATCACGACCCACATGGCAACACGGCATCTGCGGCAATCCTGCAGGCTAGTCTGTCCACGGCAGAGTGAGAAACAGAAGATGCCCCTTCATAACCATTCGAGCCTCAGATGGCACAGCAAGTCAGACTGTCCATCAACCAGGGAGGTGGGAGTTCTCCTGTTTGGCGACCCTGCGAGTCCATCGCCGGCCACAGGGACGCACCGTCCTCCTCCCCCACCCTCGAGTTCACCTCTCACCATCTGTCTGTTGCTGCCACGCACCTTAAATGAGGGGATTTTATAATGTAGTGGCATCCTGTGAACTGCTTTTTTGCACCTCAGCCTTTGGTCTGAACATACTTGTTGGTCTTCAAAACATGAAACTATAACACTCATATAAGGGGCATATGCCATATATGTAAATAAGTTGCATAAGTATGCTGTTTAATATAGGGATACATTTTATGCGATAGGGGAACAAAATACAAAATTAATTTAGGTTAGGTTGAAATAGATATTTTTCCTCTAGATATCTTCATCTTGTTTATTGGTCTGAGTCAATTATTGTTTAGCTTAAGTTGTATGATGGGCATTGTGTCAAACACATCATCTCTGAGGTTGTGGCGCCCCCCTGTGTGTGATACAGGTAATACCTCCTTAACTGGACAATATACTGTAAGTTGACACAATGAAGTACTGTAATATACATATTAATGTGTGTTGTACTTTTACAACTAAGCACATAGTGCAGTGCAATTTAAATAACTTCTTACGTGGTCATTTTACACTTCAACTTTATTAAAAAGGTAATGCAAAAAGCAATGTTCATCATGGTTTTTCATGGTATGAAAGAATTAAGCACAATGATCACATCATAACACATAATGACAAAGGGTAACAACTATTGTACGGTAATTCAAACACAAAGAAAATAAATTTGTAATATCAATAGTCAAATATACTACATGTAAAACATTGTAAATTCTAATATACAGTAGTTGTTAAAGCACATTAAGTAAATGTAATGTTATGATGCAGAATATTTAATTTCATGGAACAATATTATGAAGTTGCTGTACACATTTATTTAGTGACTGGAGAACATGACAAAAGGTAAAAGTAGTTAATATAATTTGAGTGAAAATCTAAATTATGATTTAGTTCTGTATAAAAAATTAACGGCATTTCTGTTGCGTCCTAACCGTTCTGAACATGGCGACAGCTGAGACGGTGTCTCGCAGCTAATGGTGCTAACAGCGCTGGCAATGCTAACAGCTAGCTGTATGCTCCGTATAAGAGCAGTGCAGAGTGGCGGGCATCAGCTAGCTTGCTCACGTGCACAAACATACACTAAAAGCACACAGTATCAATTATATAATGCAGGGATGCACACAGAAACATAACATTGTGTTATATTCATTCATTGCACAACTTCATTGCTTTTCAAAGTACAGAAGTGTGTATCACACCGATGGATCCACAGTGATTAGCTACACGCTCCATGTTGGAACTGCTTTCAAAGTTCACTTAATGTCGAGTGCAACAGGGCCTTTGATCGAGAAACCGATAAAGAATGACACTATAGACTCCTGGGCATGCCTACTCAGCTGACTTTGAAACATTGGAGTGATTTCCAACTTCAGATCTGGGATACAGGTGTCTGCCAGAATGGACTTGTACTTCACCTGGCCAGTGACCCTACAAAGGCGCTCCTCTACCTTCTTCTTTGTCCATATGCTTCCATTTTCCCACATTAAGATGAACTCTTCCTGCCCAGCCATGATGCACCTTTTGATTTCCCCTAAGTGTACCAGTCGTTCATAGCCCTGCTTCTTTCCCAGGAAGAAATGGACAATGGGCCTTTTGCCATTGTACACTTCCTTCATCTCAATGTGATAAGAGGTCTTCATCTGTGAGATGTGCATCCCCAGACTATGAGACGGAAGCCCATCCAAGCAGTGCTGCTGTGGCCACAACAGAACAACTGCCGCGAAGCGCAGTGGCAAGTTCTCATTTAATGGGATTTGCTCACGCAGAACTTGGCAAAGGAGATGAATTAGTTTCTGGTAGGGCGCAATGTGTGTTGTTGCCAGTTTGATACAACTCAACACAACATTGACATAGATGAAGTTGATTCTCTCCTTCACAGTCGGCTTATGTTCAGGTGCACAAACAAAAGCAGAGTGTCTGGCGATCTTCTCCATTTTTTCAGGTGGCATGTCATTTGAGAGGTAATTCAGAATCCCAAAGTAGGTGTCCGCTTTGTTCATCTCCAGGTATTGTCTTGCCTCGCGTAGTTTCAGCATGTTGCTCATGGTTTTATTCCTCAAGAGAGCTGCAGTATCAGTCTTGCAGAAAAGCTTTGCATACTCTAGGAAGCATCTGAAAAGCTCATTTATCATTATTTCCTCACGACTGTCTTTCATTCCAGATCCGCAGCCCAAGTTCACATACAATTTGTCAAGGAAGTCAAAGTTCCTCTTCATCCTACATCTGAGGTTGCAGAGTACATCCTCAAACTGTTTGAGGATTTTGTAGTATTGTGTGTGTTTGTTGCGCCGTTTATCATTTGTCTCCACAGCCTGAAGTTCCATATTTCCAGAGAGAACCTCACTCATGATGTCATGGCGGACATTTTCAGATGAAAAAATTGGGGTTTTTGCCAACATTTTAATGACAAGCACTCCGACCTGAATTTCTCCCAAGTACCCTGCTGTATTAAAAGGGCATACTCGCTGACTTGACTCCTTCTTTGCAAGGCTCTGTGTTTCCTGGAATGCATCTATTGCTGACTGAGCCATTTTGAGAAACATGCCCACTTTTTCAGGGCTTACAGGTTCTTCCTTGTAGTTTACAATGGCATTCTTGAGCTCATGCTTGACAACTTGTGCTGAGGTGTCGGCGAAATATGAGCTGTCTTTGGAAAGATCTCTTGCTCTCAATGCCCAAACTCCTGCTTCTGAGAAATCCTTCTTTTTTAGGTAATAGTACCTGGCTAGTAACTGAGAGACAACTGCATCTTTATCAAATCTTTTTGATGCATTTTGTAGCACCATCTCTTCCAGTCCTGGGGTTTCACTTGCGATGTGTTGAATTAGTGGAGAAAACTGACATTCATCCTTTGAATAATGTCTCTTCACCAAAATGTGGCGCACGTTTTGCAGGAGTTGATCTTTGCCTTGTGTGCTCTCATAAAGCGTGTCTGTGGTCAGCAGACGGTCAGTAATCTCAGCTTTGTTCACATTGTGTGTTGTGTTAAGTTCCTGCAAACAGTGTTTTGCAATACTTGGATGGATCATTTTCACAGCTTTGAAAACTACTTTACTCTCAACTGAGCAGGTCGCAATCAAAGTGGAAAATTTCCCAAATCCTTCTTCGATTTTGACGGTTCCACAGACTGGTTTTGGTTGAAGACCAAGAAATTCCTCACACAGAGAGACAGAGAGAGAGGCATCCTTGCAGTATACATTCAACAGAACTAAAACAGCCAGGAGTTGTGCATGTGTTTGATTTATGTCGAAGCTCTTCAGGGTGTTGCGGGCCACACCCTTAACATACTCTGGCTTAAAGTTCTCTTTCATGATCATGAATCCATAGAACGTGTCTGCATTCTTGTGTGTTTTCTCTATTTCTACAAGTTTTTCCTCAAACTGTTTCTGCTCCTTCTCCGAGAGAGTGTTTCCAATGAATACTTTCTCATCAGTTTGTTCAGGCTGTTCAGAGGACTCTGACATCATACAGTTCAGTAGAATTACCTGTGCAGACTTCGACCGAATGTTTTTCTTCGTACATTCTTCATCAATGGCCCGCTGCAAGTCAAATACTTTTTCCTTATCATCAAATTCATCTATCATTAGCAAAACAGGGACACGTGGTAATGACTCCTCATGGTTATGCATTAAAAGTTTGACGACTTGATCAGCGACTTCAGCAAAGTCAGCGTTGATGTCTCTGAGGACAGCACAACGGAATCGGTCCCGGAGAGCCCACAACGTATGCATGGCCAAAGTTGTCCCACCACACCCGGGTAAATGCATGAGGTTGAACAACACGCAGGCTTTTCCCAGGGAGCCCAAATCTGGTATGACTGTGTTTATGATAAAGTCAAACTTGTCTCGTTTGATAAATGGTGAGGATCCAGGCTGTTCAGAAAAGTAGAAATTCCACCATGACACTTGTCCTCCTCTGTAGAAGTTCTCCTCTATGACTTTTTTGTCCTGGTTTCCACCTTCACATTGGTTCACACATAGTACCTCCAAGGTATTCAGGCCACGCTCCACTTTCTTCTCAAGAAGCACATTACTTCTCCCGCCACATGGTAGGAAACGGCTGGATCTGCGGTTTTTTGACAAAAGACTAAGGATCGTGCCGTTGACTTCAGTAAAACTGAGGTCATATATGCATCTATGAGCAATGTTGATTCCACACCGAGCATCAACTAGGTTCGTCCATGAGGTAAATGCTTGTTTGTTGTCGCATATACAAAGGATCTGCTCTATGCCTTTGAGCTCCTGATAGAACATACTGAAGGTCTCAACAAGAGGGTCCATCTTCTCACTCACTGTTGACCACAGTAAGAAAATGACGAGGAATCTCTTGTTTGCAAGGACATCTTTCCGACACAAGAAAGAAATCACATCTCGAACGGAGGACCCCTTGTCCATCAACCACTCGTCTATGTCTGAGGGTGCCTCATTCTCAATCCCTCCATTGCAGAATACCCAGCTGGTGGTTCGAGTTAATTTCAACTTCTTTGCAATGTCTTCAACTCCTTCTGTGATTTTATACTGTGCTGGTAAATGGTCATTGACTGTGCTCTGTTGTTTAAAGTCACATTGTAATCCATTTTTAGCTGATTCTGGATCAAAGTCCAAAACAGCTATTGGGTTGAGCTCCACAAGAAATCCTAGTGATTTCAACTGGACTGGATGTGATTTGTTAGTTACCATCACATAACGCTCAAAATGTGACTTATCTAAAGAGAGGGATCCACCAGTTATCATCTGACTCAATCTGGAGCCCTGGGTACTGCTTTTTATCACATTGAGGTGCTTCTCTTCGGCTTGTTTTCGGAGTTGGAGTTGCCGTGCCATACCGGCAACAAACTGGTTGTACTCTTCCATCGGTTTGGCACATGTGGTTGGTTTGAGCAGATCCCTGCTGCTACCACCGTCTCGGACATAGAATTGTTTTTCTTTACCTTTAACTTTTTTCTTGTCTTTTTTTGTGTCCACGATGAAGGTGTGGTAGATGTTTTCTTCACACATCGTAGAGTCAGGGACTACGTCCACTTCTATCACCCATTTGCCAGATAATGTCTCATTCCTATTGAGAACCCCAACCAATCTGGGAGGTTTGATGCAACCATGAGCAGTCTGTTTGTGTTTATGCTCAAAATAATCAATGGCAGAGATTATTTTCTTTGCATAAGCCTCTCTGTCCTGAACAACCACTCCTAACACTTGACCGTGTGTGAAGTTTGGTTTGTCTCCTATTCCAAAATGAATGGTGCCATTGGTGCGGCTGTTCATGCAGGCAGCTGCAAAGCGGATAACCTCTTCACTTAACCTGATAATTGTAGCTTCATCTGTTGTTGTGTTAAATGCTTTATATTCGTGGCAGGGTTCCATTAAGTCTGAGGCGCCTGATTCTGTAATATCAAGAATGTCCCTTTCCATGTATCTATATGTATCATTGTACCTACAGAATGGATAGGGCTTGCATGGTCCTCTTGGCACATTTTTTGAGCCAACAAGCTCCTCTTTCTTTAATTTCACGATCTCATCTCTGGCATGAATGATAAGTTTTGCTGGTCCAAAAGTCACACCGATTTTTTTTAAGTCATCTGTATCTAAAAGCAAAAGACTAGGCCCCTTAATGTCCTGCTGTAACAGTATCTCTGCAACACTGTCATCAACATCATCCAACTTGAGAGTCCATTCTCTCACTTGATGTTTACTCCAATCCTTGATGTCAGGTGGCAGATCCTCCTCTTGACTCTAAAATACAAAGTGCCGTTATTTTTCTTCATTTTCAACTCCATATACTGCACACGTATTAGTTGACCATCATTTTGTGTTTGTTTTTTAAATGTTATTTACCTTCATTTCGCCTTGCTCTGCCATGACAACGTCCGTTCCTCCTTCTCAAACATAGATCACTAAAGCTACAGAAACAATTTAAAAAGAGAAATGTATAATGGAGGACTAGACAATGTAGTGGTAGCAAATAAAACACAAAATGTCATAAGATAGCTTTACCTTTATTTCTCCTGATCATCCAAGATAGCTGGCTCACTTTGCCGAAATATTGCCCGCTAATGCTGCAAAAAAAAGTATAAATATGAATATATTGACATAAAAACAAATGTCGGAGCATATTTAGGACACAGTCACAAATGTTACTAACATTGTGGAGGTCTTGACCGTGGTCCATGCCTACTACTCATTATTCATAATATCTGTCATATTCATTGAATGTTTATGTAACTCTGTAACGCTGTTCATCTGTACACATGACATCTATTGCTTCTGTCCATCCTGATCCGATGTGAGGTCAAAGGTCAGGGATGTCGTATGTGTAGAGATTGTAAAGCCCTCTGAGGGGAATTCGTAATTTGTGATTTTGGGCTATACAAAATAAACTGAATTTAATTGAATTAAACCGTTATGCAATAGTCATCGTCAATATCTGGATACTTGAAATATGTATGAACGGAAGAGTTTGGAACAGCTCCATACACTCAATATTTGGTCATTACCAGTATGGATTAAATTGACTGTATCTGAATTTAAAATTGTGCATAATAACCCCTCCAATTAATTGTAATCTCTATCCCTGTGGTATTGA
The DNA here is from genome assembly GCF_009769545.1 of Cyclopterus lumpus. NCBI lineage: Eukaryota > Metazoa > Chordata > Actinopteri > Perciformes > Cyclopteridae > Cyclopterus > Cyclopterus lumpus. The sequence continues at coordinate 23,495,318 of NC_046986.1, read as the reverse complement.
TTACTCAAGCCAGGTTGTTGAGGAAGCAGTGGAGGAAAGGGTCAGGGAACAACAAGAAGCTGTCGACGACTTTAGCTGTAGGAGTAATACATATGCAGATTGGGCATAGTTATGATGTCCACACCAGGAACCATAACGGGGCTGCCCAGCGCTCTCTCACAGCGATGATCACTGGGGAGGCAACATGGCGTCACGTGCCGGAGCTTTTCGTCCTCGGCTTTTTGGAAAAAAAGATGGCAGAAGTGAAATGGGGAAGTACTTTGGCTACATTGCAGACGGTGAAGGAAAGCCCACTGACACACAGACGGTGAAGGAAAGCCCACTGACATACAGACGGTGAAGGAAAGCCCACTGACACACAGACAGTGAAGGAAAGCCCACTGACACACAGACGGTGAAGGAAAGCCCACTGACACACAGACGGTGAAGGAAAGCCCACTGACATACAGATGGTGAAGGAAAGCCCACTGACACACAGACGGTGAAGGAAAGCCCACTGACACACAGACAGTGAAGGAAAGCCCACTGACACACAGATGGTGAAGGAAAGCCCACTGACATACAGATGGTGAAGGAAAGCCCACTGACACACAGATGGTGAAGGAAAGCCCACTGACACACAGATGGTGAAGGAAAGCCCACTGACACACAGATGGTGAAGGAAAGCCCACTGACACACAGACAGTGGAGGAAAGCCCACTGACATACAGACAGTGAAGGAAAGCCCACTGACACACAGACGGTGAAGGAAAGCCCACTGACACACAGACAGTGAAGGAAAGCCCACTGACACACAGATGGTGAAGGAAAGCCCACTGACATACAGATGGTGAAGGAAAGCCCACTGACACACAGACAGTGAAGGAAAGCCCACTGACACACAGATGGTGAAGGAAAGCCCACTGACACACAGACAGTGAAGGAAAGCCCACTGACACACAGATGGTGAAGGAAAGCCCACTGACATACAGATGGTGAAGGAAAGCCCACTGACATACAGATGGTGAAGGAAAGCCCACTGACACACAGATGGTGAAGGAAAGCCCACTGACACACAGATGGTGAAGGAAAGCCCACTGACACACAGATGGTGAAGGAAAGCCCACTGACACACAGATGGTGAAGGAAAGCCCACTGACACACAGACAGTGGAGGAAAGCCCACTGACATACAGACGGTGAAGGAAAGCCCACTGACACATATCTTACTGTAGGCTAATACTGATATTAATGCCATTGGTTAAGTGTTCAAAAAGCTGGGCAGGAACAAGCTGGTACAAAGGGAACCACACAGATGATTTATTTATTACCAATATAGATAAATATACCAGTATTGTATCGTACTGTGTCTGCGGTGGAGTCCTTCAGGTTTCTGGGATCCACAATCTCCCAGGACCTGAAGTGGGCCTCCAACATCAACATCATCCGGAAAAAGGCCCAGCAGAGGTTGTACTTCCTGCTTCAGCTGAGGAAGTACAACCTGCCTCAGGAGCTGCTGATCCTGTTCTACTCCATCATCCAGTCTGTTCTCTGTTCTTCCATCACTGTGTGGTTTGGATCGGCCACCAAACAGGACAGAGACAGACTACAACGGATAGACAGGTCTGCTGAGAGAACTATTGGTTCCAGCCTGCCCTCCATCCTGGACTTGTACACCTCCAGAGTCAGGAAGCGGGCTGGAAACATCACTACAGAACCATCACACCCCGGACACAAGCTGTTCCCACTCCTCCCCTCTGGTAGGCGCTACAGAGCACTGTACGCCAAAACCACCAGACACAGGAACAGCTTCTTCCCACTGGCCGTCACTCTGATGAACAATTAATCTGCACTAATTGCCCCTCACCCTGGGCAACTCCAGAAAAGGACAAAGTCCAACCCTTTTTTTTGTTGAGTTGAGCCCAACTATATCTAGCTGGTACCGCTCCACCTCCTGCACCAGCTATGGCTCTTTCCCCGCTAGCGAGATGAGGTTCCACGTCCCTAAAGCTAGTCTATGCTGCCGGCGATCGGCTCGCCCAGGCCCCCTGGCCAGGCCCCCTGCCCAGGCCCCCTGCCCAGGCCCCGCTGGCCAGGCCCCCTGCCCAGGCCCCCTGCCCAGGCCCCCTGGCCAGGCCCCCTGCCCAGGCCCCCTGCCAGGCCCCCTGCCCAGGCCCCCTGCCCAGGCCCCCTGCCCAGGCCCCGCTGGCCAGGCCCCCTGCCCGGCCCCCTGCCCAGGCCCCCTGCCCAAGCCCCCTGCCCAGGCCCCCTGCCCAGGCCCGCTGCCCGGTCAATATAGCACCCGTATGTATCAATAAAAAAGAAATCGGAATGAGAATAATAAAAGAGATCTAATTAATCGGAATTGCAAAATGGACCAATTTCAAATAATATATTTACAGTATCATTGGCATATAACTATTGATGCATTAATTTTGCAGCTGGTAAAGGTGGAGCTAATTTAAACTACTTTGTATAATTAATAATTATACTTTATACTATGTAAAAATATAGCATAATTAGTTTATTAGTTGATTTATATTTTTGTATTAAGAATCCAAATTGGCAAAGTAGCCTAATTAGTAACTAATATTGTCAAATAAATATAGTGGAATAGAAGTATACAGTTTCATAAAATGTACTTAAGTACTTCAAGTGTACTTAAGGACAGTACTTACCCTAAATGCACTACAGCTTCATAAATGTGCTCTCAAAGTGCACTAAATTGATTGATTTAACAATAAAACATACAAACATACAAACCACAGTGTCTCAAAATCTTGTGAACCACTGCGAGCTGGTTGCTTCCTCCCACTGGCTGCACCTCCACACTCTGAAGCAGTGGCGGCTGGCCAATAGAGGGCCACGGGGCCTGGCCCCACCCACCTTGAGCCACAATATCACAATATATATATAATAATATTAATAATATTTATAAATTATACAAATTGTCAATATTTGTGTGAAATGTATTTGTAAAATAGGATATCTGCACAAAATATATGCTTTTCCTGCACTTTGTGCACGACCTCTCTGCCTCTCTGCGTGTTTCAGCTGCACTGGGGCCGAATTGTTTTGTTCCAGAAGAGACGGGTCTAAGAAGCAGTTTAGCCAATACACATGATAACTCCTCAAGGATCCATATTGGGCAAAGTGAACGTCACTACCAGCTGGACCACGGACACAGGAGGTCAAGAAACACAATGAGGAGGAGGATAAAAACAGGCATACTTTAACCCTAACAAGGTTCATAGGGGCATCTTAATATATAAACATGTTCTATTAGATTTTATATATATATATATATATATATATATATATATATATATATATATATGTGATTTATATTATACGATATTTAAATGTTATTGTATGTACATGTACAGATTGTAAAGCCCTCTGAGGCAAATTCGTAATTTGTGATATTGGGCTATACAAAATAAACTGAATTGAAAGTTATTATAATATATTTCTGATATGTATATTTACATTAGATGGTATTTATATATATATTATACTGAATATTATTATATGATATATATATAGTAATATATTGAATTGTATGAATAAGATGTCCTTATTATGTCAGTTTTGGAAGAAATGTTAAAGATTTCACTACTAAGTAGAAATGTGTGTTTTATACTTGTTTGCATTGAATCATACTGGGATGTTTTCTGAAATTGATAAGATGGCCCTACCTGAAAAAACTACTTCCACCAGCCACCACGCCCTGAAGCCTCTTCCTGTTCCTTTTTGTGCCAAAGCAAATGACGGAGCGAGCTCCAGTTACCACAGAGACTGTTACCATCCGGTCCATTGGAGTTCTCCTTCGGGTCGGTCCTTTAGTTCTGTGTCGTGTATAACTGACACGTTTACTAGTTATGATTTCTTCAAGCTGAATAAAGGGCCTCACGTGTCCTCATCACATCTGTAAAAACGCGCCTGCTCTAAGGAATGACAGAATCGATTTTATATGAACATATTATTGGGTTTGATAGGATGTCAACGTGGAAAAATAAAAGATATATCCTCAAAAGATTCTAAATCACACACAGCTAGAACCAGGAACTACAGATAGACCGATGCTACGTCACAGAACGGAGGAAATATTGCTTCGGAACATTTAAAAAGATGCAGATTTCCACACACGTACCGACGCTCCCCTCCGGGACGGACACCGCTCCCCGCAGGCCGCTGGCTGTCCTCCGGTCGAGTTAATAATCGCGTACTTTCTTCACGCGGAGTTCGTGTGACAGACTTCTCCACTTGTGTTCCGGTGCTGGTCCGCAGGAATAAGAGTTCCTGCCGACTGATGCGGAACGGGCGAGCTCAATGAGGGCGGCCCGTTCTGATGAAACGAAACCAAAGACACCAAACATGAGCCAACATGAGCAAATGTCTGTATGTCTTTATGATCCATGAGCCATATTACCACCCGATGATGGAGACAGCAGCAGAGGAAACACGGGGTTTATTATCTTCTACTAATTACATGTGTATGGGGCCCGAGATATTGCCACTCATGTGTCATGGATGTGTCATAATTGTCAGTATTATTGTCACAGACAGTCCTTTGTGATCATCATATTTACTCACGTGATCACCAACGGGACCAAAACTGTACAGACACAAGTTACACATTTAGTTTGGGGACATTTTGAGACGTGGAGGTGGGAAGCCAAAGAAATGGATTATACATTTTAGAAAAGTGTTTCTATATTTGACCCATCCACCTCTACACAATAATTAATTAATAATTAGTTAATAATGGAAAACATATGCTGCAATTACACCCCAGAGTTCAGAAACACCTGACTTATGTCTCTTTTCCTCACTCCCTTCTTCTCCACTGTCATGCTTTCTTCCACTATTTGTAGTATTCCACTTTCATATGTGCCATAGGAACCTGTGCATATTTTACTGCCAAATTGTTATGGAATGACATTGATTGAGTTCCATATTGATTTTCATTTATATTTGAAGTAACTGAGTGTGTTACATATTATTCATGCTTTTACAGTGGTATAAGCATTCATGTGACACACTGCCTCAGCCACTTCAACAGGATGCATCTTTAATGGGGCTTATGTTTTGAAGGCTTGTATCACAGCACAATCAGGCAATAATATCCTGATCCGATGTGAGGTCCTGGGACAGGGATGTCGTATGTGTACAGATTGTAAAGCCCTCTGAGGAAAATTTGTAATTTGTGATATTGGGCTATACAAAATAAACTGAATTGAATTAAATTAATATTAGGATTTGAATGGAAGACATTTTACATCACCAGCACCAAGGTGCCGCTCTTGGATCAGCAACATAGCAATTTGAATATGGCTCTGTTTAATCTCAAATTGTCTCAATCTCAAAGCCCTAATTGGCTTTTAATAATTGGCTCAATAATAGATTGTTGGTGTGTCAGGAGTAAACCAGAGGCTGGTCCGTGGAGCAGCACATTGCACTGTGTTGCTATAGGACATTCTCTTATATCCACTTGTTGGGATTTAATGCTACATTTAGGGGGGGGGGTCGTCCAACGCCCAGGTTTAGTTCCTCAAAGAGACGTGAAGACAGACTCGTTCGGGTAACCTGGTGCGGCTCTGACTGTCATTTACAGCGGAAAGTCATCTCTCGCATTCACTGTTCATCTTGTAAAAAATATTGTTTACTAGATTGTATTGTATTCATGCTTTACTCTTTTTATTGTATGTGATGATTGAATAAAACACTAATAATAATAATGAAACTCCTGGTCATTATTATGCTTTAAAAAAAGAAATTGTGACAATTGCAAATGACAAATATTCTATTATAGTGTTATGATTTTAGCAACCCCCCGAATTTTGCTCATTTTGCTATTGAGGTTTTCAGTGTCAATCAATACAAATTCAGACAATACAAATCACATATGAGTTTATTTGTGAGTCCACACTTAAACTGTATAGACTGAATGGACGCGCCGTCATTGTAAGGTATTTGCTTTGAATAGCCCAAGAGAAAGGAGATAGAATGGGAAACAAGTTATGGTCTTTCAAGATTTCTCCTGTCTTACTCTAGTGAATACCTGATGGACAGGTGGAACCTTGCATGGTAGCTCCTCCCATCAGTGAATGAATGGTGGTGAATGTTAGTTGTTAGATGGAACCTGATGGGCAGGTGGAATGATGCCAGTGATGTGAATGATGCCATGTAGTGTTAAAGCACTTTGAGTGGTCGGAAGACTAGAAAAGCGCATATTACTCCATTCATGGGGGTCAGTTACTCTCAGCAACACTTGCAGATTGTAAAGAGGGTAAACTAATTATTTGTTGGTTCTTATGCTGTAATATAATTGTAACAGGACGGTACGGAGGACACAGCGGTCAGGGCAGTGCAGCAATCACAGGCAGAGTCAGGTCTGCAGGGTTTAAGGGGTTTTAATCAATCAAACAAACAAACAAAAAGAACTGAAAGCGTAGCTCAGACTCGAGCTCTATCAATTTCTTACACAAGCTGTCTTAGCCGGGCCGCGGAGAAGTCACTCTCCGGGTCCCTCCTTGCCCTTTGTTTGCCTCTGACGAGGAGATCAGGTGTGTCTCTTCTCACACCTGATCCCCGAGCTCTCCTGAACGAGTGGGCGGAGCCTTCTGGCTGGAATGTAGACTTCAGCCACCACCCTTCCCCTCAGGCCCTTACAATAATAGAATAATTTATTTCTGTACAGTATTGCTATGTTTATTGCAGTCACAGGGGACTCAGTGGGCAAGCCCGGACCCATAATGCCCCTCTATGCTGCCAGGACTGGATTGGACCATGGCATACAGTGTTAAGGTGAGACAGAAATGAAAGCTCAGAGCTATTTTATGTGATTCAGATGAGTTCATTTAAACATATTGCCACACCTCAAACACTACGATGTCTAAAATGAACATGTCTGTTACTCAGTTCAATTCAGTTCTACACATTAATGGTCTGCCATGGGTGGCACAACAACATCTGTATTTGTGTCTATTTGAGACCGAGAGTGGCACGTTCCCACTCCTCTCTCAGACGTTTATCCATGTGGACGTCAGTAAGCCAGATCAGGAACCCCTTGAATGCCCCTTCAGAGTCCTTTTTCAACTTGCAGGTAATCCAATGGACTTCAACGTGTGGTTAATGTGGTGAATTCCAACAAAAATACTTGGTTCGGTAAAAGATTTGGTTTGTAACTTACTGTAAGTTACATATGTAAATTAAGAACATGTCATGTAAGTATGTTGCATAAGTTAAAGTTAGTACAAGGAACTATGACTTTGTGTTGATTTTGGTGTCTGTGGATGAAAGTGGAGTGTCTGTTAGCCAAATGGTAATCGTGGTGCTAGCGCAACCGCTCATGCTAACGGGAGCCTGAAACCACGGCTCCGTCCCCCGATACTGCACTTTGGTACCCTATGGACGTCAACAGCCAAGATGGCATGTCCCACATTTCACATTTACCAAATTTCAAATACAATTTTGTCAAAACAATTGGTCATATGTAACAGACAATAACATGCATGAACACTTTTAATGTTTAGGACAAGCATGAACATAGTGAAGGGGCATTGCATGACATTAAAACAACATAATGCAGTTTTGTTAATTTTTCTTTTATATTAGTCGCCTTGATGTGACATTTATTCTACTTTATAATCATGAAAGTCATCGTTACTATCAAGTTACTCACATTTATAGGTGTTTAAGTCAGAAAATGAACGCACATGAGAAGGAGTCGTACAGCAGTGTTTACCACTAATTCTAAAGGCATATCCAGCATAAATCAGTAATTTAACAACACAAATTAAACAGAAAGAAATTAAAGAAAACTTAACAAAAGCCCAAAATCAACAGCAAACTAAAAGCTTCTCGTCCTTTTCCAGTACTGTAAATCTTAGTAAATGTTACATATGGTTGTCTAGAAGGACGTAAATATCGAACAAAAAGTTCAGAAATGAGTGTTTGTTATATTATTTCTGTTAATTTATTTCTTGGCAATAAATTGTATAGCGTTGGAAAGCCTGTTTATTTCCCTTTTTAAACGGTCTCCCATTTGTAAGGAAGATGCATTTCTGGGATGAGTAGCACAGCATAGTGTGTGGGTTGCGCCCATGAAAAACTTGCCAAATCTTGTCTGCCAATGCCAGGAAATCTCAATGCAGAGAGAAATCGAGGTGAGATTTTGCAACCAGTGGCAATCCCATTGCTCCAGTCAGGGACCGAACTCCATCCTCCAAGATGACAACGCTCGCCCCCAAAGAGCTAGACTACTGCCTCCAGAATCTGGGAGTAGAGAGAATGGAATGGCCTGTCAACAGTTCTGACCTCAACCCAATTGAACACTTGTGGGATCAGCTTGGGCGTGTCGTTCGTGCCAGAGCAGGTCTGTCAAACTCATTTTCCCCGTGGGCCACAGCAGCATCTTGGCTGCCCTCAAAGAGCCGGTTGTAACTGTAACGTTGTATAATTGTAACAACTCCCAAGCATATTGTTAAATAACTGCCTTTGCATTTGATTATAGTTTATTCAAGTGTAAAAATATTGTACATGTATTTATATAAATGTAAAAATATATCTGCGCATTTCCGTTGGGCGCGTGAATGACGCAACGTGAAAAATGTGCCTCATTCGATGAAACAGCATTTTTTACTCGGGCGAAAAAGTATGTGCCGCTATATGTCGTTAAAACCAATCAGCGTTGAGATGCTCCGCCTGAAGTCACTGACGTCATGCTGTTGTTGAAGCAGAAACTATAGAGGATGAGTTGATAGTCTGGCATCGGCAGTCATCCAGACGAAGTTCCTGGAGAAGCTGTGTGCAGCTACGGATAATTCAATTCAGTTTATTTTGTATTGACCAAAATCACAAATTACAAATTTGCCTCAGAGGGCTTTACAATCTGTACACATACAACATCCCTGTCCGAGGACCTCACATCGGATCAGGGAAAAATCAGAAAAAACCCTGTCAAAAAGTGAAGAAACCTTCAGGAGAGCAAGAAGAGGAGGATCCCTCTCCCCGGATGGACAGATGCAATAGATGACATGTGTACAGAATGAACAGAGTTACAGAGTTACAACACAATCAATGAATATGACAGAAATGTATGAATGATTAGTAGTAGGCATGGACCACGATCCAGACCTCCACAATCCATGAAACAGAAGGAGGAAGAGAGGAGAGGAGGGGGGCGCATCAGCAGGGCCATGGCAGGAGGCATCGAGAAAGAGGCCGGACCAATGAGGTCAGGCCCTTCAGGCAGGAGGCACAGAGAAGGAGGCAGGGCCATTGGGAAGGAGGCCAGGTCTAGGCCAGAGGCAGGATGCAGGAAGCAGGGGCGAGGAGCCAGGACCAGCTTCAGACACAGCCAGGTCCAATAGACCCTATGAGGCGAGAAGGCACAAAGACTCCGGGGAGGAAGCAGAGTTTGTAATGTGCAATAATATTAATATTATGAACCCATTTTTATATTTCGACGTTTGTGGGACTTCCACAACATGTACAAAGCAGAAATCATGTTTATTTCTTCTACGGTGGACGGCGGAAATGAACTGTTTTCATGCCGATAAGCCACGCCTCCTTTCTGCCGCGTCTGGTAAAGTAAAGCAACACAAAAATTTGCTCCGCTTTTGGTGTGAACGCAGCATTAAGGAGTGTGAATAGACGGCACTCCGCTGCATAACTCATTACCTTCAAAATAAAAGCACAGGATGTTTTTCTTACCGGTGAAAACGGTTCCGCTACACACTTTTTGGTGATCAGAAAATGACGTGGCGGGTCGGATTTGGCAACAGCAGAATAAGAATAAGTTTGGTATTGGCAGAGAAGATTTGGAAACATTTTCTTGGGCGCAACACATACTCAGCATCTGTACTCGCATACTCATACAAATGCATGTTCCTTACAAATCAGGCACCATTTAAAATGGGAAATAAACAGGCTTTCCAACGGTATACAATTTATTGCATTCCATTCATACATTGTCATATTCATTGAATGTGTTTATGTAACTCTGTAACTCTGTTCATTCTGTCCACATGACATCTATTGCTTCTGTCCATCCGGGGAGAGGGATCCTCCTCTGTTGCTCTCCTGAAGGTTTCTTCTCTTTTTTCCCTGAAAGGGTTTTTTTGGGGAGTTTTTCCTGATTCGATGTGAGGTCAAAGGTCAGGGATGTCGTATGTGTACAGATTGTAAAGCCCTCTGAGGATAATTTGTCATTTGTGATATTGGGCTATACAAAATAAACTTAATTGAATTGAATTGCCAAGAAGCATTGTTGCAACAGAGAAATAATCCACCACACACCTAATTTCTGAACTTTTTGTTCGATATCATACAAATTGTACAATTCCACTGATTCTCTGAGGAGAAGTTGAATCTCTTGAGTACCAATTGGTCATTTCAGCACAACGTGGTAGCCATCAGTGTATTCATCTGGGTAACAGAAAACAATCCAGTAAAATAACATTACAAAATATCAATAATCAAGCTACATAGGAGTGTTTAACAATGAGTAATGAAATTAGGGGGAAATAGTTACCTCTTATAATGCTGAGGATGAAGCTTGTTTCCTCCCTGAAGTTCTGCACCATCTAAAAACGAACAGATCGACCGATGTCAACACAGATCATTGAAGTGCTGCATATCAAAAACGAGAAAATATCACGTATAAATCACAATCCTCCTTAAACACCATCTGTATGAGCCAAATAAGCTGTTGGAAATACAAATGTGTATACACTGTACTATTGTCCTGGTCTCAGGTACATAGGTACTGACATCGTCAGGGGAAAAGTTTTTGACCACTTTTGCGGTAACAGTTTTATTGTCTTTCTGCAAATTGTGCGTTTGATTGTCGCTGGACGCAAACTAATAATAAGATGTCTTACAGATGTCATAATTATCAGAATAATTTATTGGCCAACAATACGTACGTTGCACATACAAGGAATTTGACTCGGTGAAAGGTGCAACACAATAATTGTACTAATTTAATAAAAACAATAAATAGATCTTCAGCTTGCCAAGAAATGGCATTGGTAAATTAGAGGAGTCGCCCCTCTGCTGGCCATTACAAATAATGCAAGTTAAAGGCACTTCAACATTGGCGTCACTTTTCAGAAGTGAAGGTCACCTGATCTGAACTATAAATGAAAGCCATAAGTGGACAGGACAGCCATTAGCCCTCGTGTCAAGAATAAATCCAGCTTAGCTGCGCTCACCAGGCCTGGGCCTCTAACACTCTAGCACTCGTTGGTGAATAGTTCAAGGTATGAAGAGTTAGTGGTTGATAGAGGAGACGTAAGGATACCTCGTCAGAGACTAAGACGTGGATCCTGCTGGGTTTCTGTCTGTAGATATGTGTAATTTGCTGCGGAGTGATGCTGTACAGCATAGAGATCTTTTCTGAGAGGTCCAACAGTGTCAGCTCCTCCAGGTACAGAGCTTGATAGACTGCAGAGAAGACAAACGAGGCCCAAGGAAACACATAAACAAGCTTCACGAACAGAGGAGACAACATTAGATCCCAGTTTTATCTCTGTTTTCCCAGTCCAAAAAATATTTAGATTTTTTTTTCTGAATGTTGACCAATGTGTCATATAATTCATGATATCCCAGATATCCCCCACAAATGTAATAATACCCTTCAAGGAGCAGTCAAATAAATTAAACACTAGAGATTCTAGGAATCATACAGTATGTAGACCTACTGTCTCCACCACATGGCTTGTTGGCAGGTTGATGACTGGTCTGCTGCTGACACACATAGATGGTAAGACGGGGCTGTATACACCTGGAGAATGTGAGCAGACTGGAGTATCAATAGGAGGCACAACATGTAGTAACGGGACCTGTCGAGGACTTAAGGTTCAGTTTTGTCAGAGATTTCACAAATCTGTATATTATATATTATACAAAATACACTTGCGTTGGAAAGTACAATAATAGAATACAAAATGTTTTAACATATATAATAACACTATTCCTCCTAAGTATGACGTAAAATCGAGTATGTGGTACGTTGACGGTGCATAGAATGTGGTTTTTTTTTTTGTACCTGAGAAATGTCTGCATGTACATATACTGGATTAGTGAGAATTTCTGAGTGAGTCATGAGTTTACAAAAGCTCCAAAATGCATTGTGAGGACGAGAGGTTTTACTATGAAAATGAACCTGAAACTCTACAGGTGAAAATAGGGATGTTGACAGTCTTCCCCAGTGAACAATACAACCTTCCACAGATGCAAAGTCAATTTGTGTGGAGCTTTCATGCAGACTTCACACTTTGTTGGATGGTGACATGTGTGAACGGTTTTGAGAGTGCTGACCATTAAAGGGCCAGGACAGTCCAAAAAATAAGAAGGTATATTAGGTGAGGCATACATTCCAATGTCATGTAACTCTGCGTTGCCCAGTGAACAATGATAATAGATAATAGTGAACAATGATAATAGATAATAGTGAACAATGATAATAGATAATAGTGAACAATGATAATAGAACTTTCCCCGTTTCCATTTTTTCATGAACAAGACTAGAACCACTTCACGACTTTACGAGGACAAAAGCAGAACAAAACTAATTGACTGAGCACTACGAGGTGCATTTTAATGTCTCACCTTCCTTTCACAGTGTTAAAGAGGCGAATACCATCTGCTGGACCGCAGATCTGGATCAGATCCTCCCTGCTCATCCTCAACAGATCAGCACCTGCAACGACAGCAGAGCATCTATCAATGCTCAATCAACGCATTCTGGGAATTCCTCTTTCCCTGTTTAGAGTTCGACCCCCAGCGGTGTGCCTGTTGCCCCCCTTACCCGAGAAGCTGTAAAAGAGCCTTGAGAACGGGGAGAACCTGTAGCGGTGCAGCCACTGCTGAGTGTCCTGCGGCGAGGACGATGGCAGAAGGTGCTGCATGTCAGAAAGAAGAGGAACCCTTGAGATGAGAGTAGCAGCACAGCATCCACTGTCTCAAAAAAATGGGCGAAAAATAATTCAGAGAGCCACATGAAGACTTCCCCACCGCACGGTTCTTCATTACTTACATCAGAGCAGCCGGGCACGAGTAGCTCCCCTTGCTGGTTTGGAGAACAGTTGCTACAGAAACGTCCACATGGGGAGGAGAGAACAGATCGGGGTGACCACATTGTACCGCTCTCAAAACAGTGTTCACTGATAAAACCAGTTTCTAACTACACTCACACACACTTATACATGACGTTATCCTGGTAAGTGCCCACAGAGAGAGGTTACCATTGTTAGTATTGCCTCACTGGTGTAAGCAGTGGTCAACCCCAGGCCGAGGAAGAATAGTTAGACTTTTCTACTCCTTTTACTCCACCGTGACATTAATCTAGAGAGCTCAGCTCATTTGAGTAGGTGGGTGCTTACTAATGTAGTGAATGCTGACTCACCCATCTGTGAAACCACAGAAGGTTGGGGAGCTGTGGTAAACTGGTGACGGAGTGCTGCTGCTGCTGCTGTGATTCAGTGCATCGGGCCAAGGAGAACACTGGAGAGAGAGAGAAAGAGGAGGGAAGGTTTCTTCTGATTATTCAACCTGAAAAAGTAATTACAAGCACAAAGACTACAGGCATAATAGGCATATTTTTAACACCAAACCTGCAAAGAAGAATCCCTGAACTCAGGTCTCTAACAACCCGTCTCACTCCCAACTCGTCAAGACATCATAAAAATACTGTTTCAAAATGTTTACTTTAGTTCAGTGGTTCCATTTTATACCATGTATAATTTGACTTTCAAAGGGAAATAGTGTACCTTTATCTGACAAATAGTTACTGATCGATAGTTGCAGATTAATATTTGACATGAAAACCATATAATGATTTTAAAGAACATGTCCTATTGATGTGTATTAGACCAACAACAGACAATAAAGCAGTAAGCTATGTTTTACTTCAGTAAAGGATACAAAATCTCTTTTCAAGCTCGTACAGAAAAATGGTTCCTAGTTCCTAGCTCTGATCTGTTTGTTTTTTTATCCAGATGAATGACAAACTAGATTAACACCTTATCAGAAACTGCTGAGTCACTTGTCATTCAAAGACACTGAAGTGAAGCCCCCAATCATTAACCGAACTAAGTGCCAAAGCAAGCACACTTTTACAAGCAGCACACTGAAGAGGGACGTAGTACTGGTTTGAACTGTAAAGTGAGAGGAGCATTGTACTGTGACTGCCAGGTGAAGAACAAAGACATGCAATGGCTGAGAAGATTACATAACACAAGAATTTAGCAAAGTGGGATCAACAAAGTTGCAGAATTACAATGCTATTGACAAAATGAAAGCGGTCCTTTCAGTTTTGTCGTGTAATGTGTCCAGTAAGGTAGAAAGGTATGCCTCACCTCTTTGAGCAAAGTGTTCTCATGGGACAGTTGATACTTCTCTCTGTCTTGAGGGACCTTTTTAGCTATCTTTTCCCTGTCTGTCTTCAGTTTGCGATCAGCTCCTTTAGGCTTCCAAACAAAAAGTACATTAAATTTAGAAAAGCTGTCATAGGATATGATATATGGCAAAAATAATTATGAGAGCATAGCATTACAAAAGTAAGAGCCCTCTAATGGACTATGGGTATTATTCTCCTCCAATTACAAGCACGCAATGGCCCAAGGGAAATGTGCAAAGTCGCAGCAGGCCAAACAGGACGTGCCCACCCAAATACTACCTAACTGTCCTCCACCTGCTACAGCGAGTAGGTAGAGGGTTCCGCCTGTGCTTATAGAAATAGGGCTACAGTATTGTTACCTTTGTTCTAACTCACAAAGGCTTTGCCCTCTACGGGGTCCGCACCGTGTTCGGGTAGACGCGTCTTAATTGGCGTGCTCATGATGGGAGGAGAGTAAAGAACCCTTAGAGTCCAGTAGAAGGCTCAGCCTGTGTGAGTTAGAACTTGGTACAGCACAAATATTAAGACATCTTTCAGGCAAGTTTCATACCTTGAAGACTTTGACCTGGCAGCCAGAAGAATGGACATGCTCCAGGTATTCCCCGTGTTCATTGGTGCTGAATGTGTCCAGCTGGATACGAAAGGGCACTCCTTTCTCCCCACCGTGCTTCCTGGGGGTGAACTCAGTGCTGATGCAGTTGACCTGAGGACACATGACAGAAGAGGGACTGTAAGTTTGCCATATATGTATTAAGGACCCCCCTCTAGACATTTGACCAGAACCCATCCGTTACCTGGATGAAAACAGAAGCGTTCTTGACAGGATCCCAGAGGAACTCAATGGTGTTGAGATGCAGAGGGTGTGTACGGGGCTCCAGTATCCCCACTGACAATGGTAAATCTGCATATAATGCAATAATGATTCAGTCAATTTACATTTGCTAAAAAGCCCTCAAGAATATGTTTTCTCATTCAGCTTCTTGCTCTGAGCAATAGGTCCCAGCTGAACAGGTTTTTCTTATGAATTGGTTTGGTCCACCACCTTAGTCCGGACTAAAAATATCTCAGCAACTATTGGATGACTTCCATGATAATTGGATATTTTATTTGATCAACTATTAATAAGACGTCTGGCTCTTATTGAGTTTAACATTTTTATGTTGCTAACAAACTCAAGTGTGCCTACCAAGACAAGCTCTAGCATCTACTTTCACTGTATGAAGGTTATGTTCTGGGCTGTGGACAGAGATGCTGAGGTCATTGTCAGATCGTTTCATTTGGTTGGTCACGCCATGAGTATTCCTTCTGATACTTCTATTATGTGAATCTTGATGCAGATGGTGGACACGGCAGTTACTGTACTTGGACTTTACTTGCTCACATTCACACAGGAGCCACTTGAGGTTAAGTGTGTGTTACTGTGCGCCTCACATTTCTGCTTTCTCTACCCAGAGCTATATGACTTTAGTTGCCATAGTGGCCATGATGGCAAGAGGCAAATCTGTGTGGTACTTGAGATTTCGGGTAATTTGTGGTCATTGATTTTCCACCTGCTAATTGGGCTCCCTCTGACCCAGGCCATAGGTCATTTATCCCTACTTTGGCCAGCACTACACTGGCAGAGTATGCAGATACATGCTTTGTTTGGGTGAGCTTTGATGTGCAGTGAACTCACCTATATCCAGGATTCGGTCTCCAGGTCGGTTCCACCTCCATCCCTCCAGCTCCTGGTGCTCCATATACTGCAGTCGGCGGTCATGAAACACCACGCGCACAATGCTCTGTGAACCGGAAGGATTAGTTTAGGCCAGAGCACAGCTCCAGCTCGCACATGGTGCAAAATAATTTAAACATATTGAGGGCATTTCATTGAGCAAGGGTAAGTTGGTGGAAACTCCATCTCCATTCCTACCATTCATACACTCCTCTTACTTTAAAAGAGCGTCTGCATATATCACTAAGGAAAATGAGACACTGCCAATGAGCTACATGTGATACCTGTGAGATGGAGCACCAGCAGTGACTTTAAATCAGGGCTCCCACACTCACTTGCACAACACATGTAAAGATCCCATGACATCTTATACAATAAAAACTACTGAAGAATCATTTTACTTAATTTTTTTTTGTTTTAAAGTTCTCTGATAAGACTTGTGTATGATCATCTGAAACTAAGAATTGTTGTGTTTTTGTTCGCTCAGAATGAGTAATTCATATCTACATAGGGAGCTGGTTTTCTACAGTGGATTTGAAGAGAACGCCTGTACTGCCTGTGATGTGGGGACGTTTACTGTAGGAGGCAGTGAGGGTCATTATCCAGTTCCATTATGGGAAACGTAGGATCCCTTATTTGTGACCCATTCCAGGGACTAAAAGTCAGGATGTACATGTTATCCTCTGCTGTTTTGATTGACCATTCTTCATTTAGATATGTTTCTTGTGAGCCTCCTGACTTTACGAGAGTGCACTTCTAAAACACTGGAGTGCCTCTTTAGCAGCATCCTGCCAGGTGGGACGGCCCTCCTTCGTTAGCAGGGCCTGCTGTGTGTGCCTTGTGCTTGTCCGGCCCTGCAGGCGGCGCCAAGCAGTGCAACTGGGAGCAGCTGGTCAGTCTCCCGGGAGCATTAAGATCCGGCTGTCCCAGTGCATGGCCTCTCTACTGCCTCCATTCCTATGGCACCATGTGCTTGTTTGGTTGGCTTTGGCTGTGTTTCTAGTTAGTTTTTTTACACCATGATCACTAATTAGCACACCTCATAACGTCAGCATGTATTTTAAGTTATTGTACGTTTGGTTAATAAACTTGTGCACCTTTAAGTCGAACCCTCCCGTCCTTTGCGATGACTTATGACACAGATGAGCATGTCCTGTGTCACGGGTCATGAAACAGGACATGAAATTAATCAACAAATTACATTAACAACCTGTTAAAACATGAACCATTGGGATATTTTTGGAGGGAGTACCACGCATGACCGAGCCCCAGAACTCAAAAAAGCCCAGGACCCAGAGCCCAGCCCGTCATGTGTTTGCATAGAAGCCACCTGTCCCATTCTTGTGTTTCTAGGATGCGAGCGCTTTTTTAATGTTTCAGTCTCAGGCGATGGCAGATGGCCTGACGACAGAGACATGTCAAGTGGATGCACTCGCACACAAGTGAAATAAAAATGACCTCTCCTTACTCTGGAGTGTGTTGACAAACGTCTTTTGACCATCTGAAATGTAGTCAGTCAATAACTGTGTATGTGAAAAATGAATGTGGCATGGATATATTAGCTGGGAGTGTTTTTTTTATTCAGAAAGCCATGGCATCTGGAATACAATACTAATTTCTATGAAGGAAGCATAATATTTCTCAAAATATTACACGTATGCCCAAGTCTTTAGAAATAGATCCCAGTGTGTTTGTAAGGGCTTTGTGTGAGCTCTAGGAGAGGAAAGGTCAGTTTGGGTGATAGTACCAAGCTCTCCAAGGTCGACACTCCACCCCTGAAGTGGAAGGGAGGGTTGAGGGACCTTTGACAGACCAGGAAAACGGATACATGAACAGAGGGATGAAGAAAGAGGTCATGTGAAGTCAAAAAAACAAACAAACACAATACCTTACACCTACCTTCACATATTTGCTGCTTATATCTGTATACTCCACTAGTTTTCTGTTAAGCATACGGATTTCGTAGGACTGACCTACATTTTAAAACATTAAAAAAAAAAACTGATTAAAATTGAAAAATGGTAAAATCAGTCAATCAGAAAAGAGGGGCAGTTGGAGATATAAACTGAATCCATTCAGAAACCGTTTAGGCAGATATCAAGGCCAGCCACTAGAAATATCTTAGATTACATATCTCCATCCTGATCAAATATGACATTTTTAAATTACAAGAAAATATCAATAAATTAGCCCCAGAGTGACACTGAGAGTAACTATCAATGCTTTTTCAGCATAATGATACCTCTAAGCTACAGATTGTGATGGCAGTTACCTTCTAATCAATGCATGTAATCTTAACATGGCAGTGAAACCGTTGCTCACTTTCATTGTGTGTTCCTCCAACCAAATGACTGTTACAGCAGATGAGCAAACTTGTAGGAAAGTAAAGGTAAAGGAAGCACCAATAAAGAGACAAACAATCAGAAAGTTCCAGATGTATGTGAAGGAGGAGGAGGAGGCACACTTTAGAAAAGAGAAATGAAAATAAAGAAAGAATAGTTGAGATGAGAGTTCAAACACATGGTTGCACACATAAATCAATAATGCATAGGTTGTGATTATATGGCTTTTAAATATTACTAGCATGATTTCAGTCAGGTTAGTAATTCAAAAGACTCAAATGCTTTTTGTATGTATGCACTTATGTTTCCAGTATACAGCCTAGTCGTGTGTGTGTGTTTTAATCCTGTAAACGGAAAGCTTTGGAAGCAAAATGTGCCCAAAATAATTTGAAAATGTATTCCTTATTATTTACTAAAAGATAATCGGTGGATTATTCTCATGAATATTGTATTTCAGCTATAATAAAATGTCACAGCTGGGTGTAAAATGATGTGATTAAGAAGGAAAAACAAACTAAATTACAAACGAGCTCCTGTCCACACAGTCAACTTGGACATTCAGCTGGCAGGACAGATAGCTACCTTGATTGAGATAAGTGAGACTGTCCTCCTGCTGCTTCACAGCCGGCGAGGTGGCTGCACACAGAACGTACTGGACCGGGCTCCTCTTGGCACCGCATTCAGCCATAAGCCTGGCCTCTTCGCTTTTCAAGAACGGTGCCAAGGCCTCTCTGGAGGAAAGAAGAGGGGCTGAGTGTGGGGGGCGATAGGTTACTGTCCCTTCTCACGGTTCTCTTCTCACTTAGCCATAGGACCAACGGTGCAAAAGGTTGATGTTACAGCTCTATTCACTTAAAGTGTACGAGTCCTTGCGATCTATATTTGTTGCCTAAATGTGGAATTTGGCAGCAATGCTCCTTTAAACTAACCATTGAAGAGCAAGAAAATTCTCACTTAAAAAAAAAAAATGAAGCAAAATTACTGCAAATAATGTAAAAAAAACGTTTGCACTTTTACTTCTCTCCAAATACTCTTGTTCAAGTAGACATCGCTGCTTTGCACGGACACTTTGCTTTAACCTGTTGCACACAGAACCTTCCCCCAGTCGCACGCGTTGAAGTGTGGCTTGTGCTTTACCTAATGTAACTAGTCGAGTGCTGGTGGTGGGACTCAGGCTGGGAATGGCAGAACAGCATATTTTCCAGTGCGGTGTCTTCTTGTATCCCAGGACCACGTGGTGGTGGTGGTGGTGGTGGGGGTGGGGGGAGCACGTGGAGACGGACGGTGCTAGCTTTGCGCCTGCTGGCTTCCTCAGATTTCAGCTCAGAGAGGTTTTGCAGGCAAACCTCATCGCCTGCCTCTTATATAGGCCCGGTGATGTCACCCAGACTCCCACTTTTCTTGTTTTTTTTTCAGCATACCTCGGATGACCTTTGAGAGGCGGAGAGCTCGGGCACACCCCCCACCACCGATGTTTAGCCGGGCTGATGCATTAACAGCAGCTTTCACCTGTTGACACTACCAACAGTGTGGCCCTAAAGCCGCCTTTAAACTCACTTAGGGGAATGATGTTTGGAGGAGCATTTTGGAAAATTGGAAAACAAACAGCCGCAGCATGGGGAACAACGAAGGGTGTGTAGCCTTCAAATGAGAGGAAGTAAAGGTAATCATCTCCGATGTGACTACAGGCCTGAGAACAGCCGTGGAAGAGCATTGAGGCGCTTCATGTCTGACATTCTAAAAGGTGTATGACTGACTGACCCTAGTGAGGGATATGAGGGAAACATCATGCAGGTGATTTGAGGTGGAACACAAACCCCTGCAGTCTGAGCTCCTCCAACGGGCCGGAGATTAGGAGCAGGTCACGTGACCTCTCAGGTTAATGTTTCTACCGAGCAGCTGAGCACACCTCAGTGTTGGGACGGACAACCGGATCACTTCTCAGTCGGTTTATTTCTAGAGCAAACAATTTCTTTACATTGTTGCAAACTTATCACAGGTGGAAGTCAACAGCAACAACAAAAACTCTTCTGTACAGTTTATCATGAGGACGAAATAAAATATATAAATACAGGTATGAATATTACATGACCACTTGAGACAAAAGAAAGACAGTGTACTGTATAACATGCATAGTGACAGTTTTAAAGGAGAACCATGTGGTCTGTTTCTAGGACCAGCAGTGTGATAGCATGTGCCAGTGTGCCGATTGGTGAACTTTCCCATTATTATGAGGGTAGAGTGCAGACAGGCATATTACAGGGCTGCATGTTGCTGAAAATCATTTTCAGTACCAATGCGTACAAAGCTAATCATAAACACGTATTAAGTCTGTACATTCATTTACTTAAATAACCACAATTGGCCCACTCTCTGTGGATTCCCTGAATGAAAACACCACTCAACTAAAACAATCCCCAGGTAACACCAGGAATACTTGTATTTCCTTAATATTATCTCAATATTAAAAAGGCATAACAAATCTGATTCCTTCCTCCAGTAGATTAACTGTATCACGATGAACCAAATCATATCCAATAATAACATGGACTCTGATCTAAACTACCATCAACTTAAAGAGAGATCTCGTTGTAAGATCCGACATTTTAAAGCTTCTCGATACCTCAAACGTAGCAGAAATGTAAAACATCACAGCCGTGCCCAGATGAAGCTTTCTGGAAACTTGAATAAACCCGACACATTTTGGTCATAAGAGTGTGGCCGATGGGACTTCCTCCTCTACTGAAACATTAAATCAGAGACGAGTACTCTGATGATGTCACAAGTGCACTTAAATAGCCTTGGCCCTTCAGAACAGCAGGTTGGCATGTGCTGCAGGTAACATGCAAGTTATCTATCGTGCAAAAAAAGAAGAAGAAAGGGACTCAGACACCCGTTCACTTCTCTCTCTTGTTTGTTTTTTTCACTGACATCATTGAAAAGTATGCTAAGCAGTGGTCCAGACGTGTATATACAAAACACCATATATTTGTGGATTTCACGGCTGTTGCAGAAGCTGTGGTTACGTTAAGGGGGTGGGGGGGGGGGGGGGGACACCTAATACTGTAGCTGCATCATCACGGGTCAAGAACACTGACTGTTCCTTTCCCTGCAAAGTCACATTTTTCCGGAGAGTTCCAGTGCGGAACCTTCCGAGGTCCCAGTCAACTGAAGATGTGTTGAAGTGAATAAGGCCTGGTAATGTCTTTTCGACCGCCTCCGATCGCTCGTCTCCCCCCCGACTCCAAGCTGGGAAAACATCTGCCGCTATTTACAAATGACTCGCTCTTCAAACAGAGCCGCTCGGCTGAGCAGAGATTCACAGGTGAGATGCCACAGACCGGCAACCAGCCGGCAACCGGTTGTCCAAAGCATGTGGGCCAAAAAGCCGTCCTCAACCTTAATGCAGAGCGCTCCGTGAGAAAAGACAGGCAACACAAACGTCTGCTGAGTCAGCATTCACACAAACTTTAACTGGGAAGTTTCCTCTTCTGTCCCTCAAAATAAACTTTAAAGGATTGTCACTTCTAGTGGAATAAGGTTTTTATGAAAGGGGGATTTAACTGATTGAGCCACTTTTAATAACAAATTAGCATAAAAAGAAAACTACATGGAGGGACTACATGACAAATAGGTCGGTGACAGGATCTCCTCCACACGGGAGAGAAGCGCAGTGGAGCTCGAGCGAGGAAGAGGACGAGGAGGAGGGGAAGCTCGGGGACGGCAATCTTCTGGCGTCGTCCATCCACAGGGTTTCCAGATGAAACCTCCCTCCATTAACTGTGAGAGGAGACGTCCGAGGAGCTGCTGCTGTTGCTGTTGGTCGTCTGGGCTCGCTTGATGTACAGGTTCAGTAACTTCATCTGCAAACCAGCCAAGACAACAGATGTTAGTCTTTTCCTCCACACAGAGGAAGTGTGCACGTTGAGGAGCATCCCATCGGACTTCCCCTTCCGGTCTTAAAGGGGAACCGTTCCCTTGTTCCTTGTGTTTAAGTGAGAATATAACCCTATATTTGAGATTTGTCCAGTATTATTGCTGCTAAGTAAACTCATCAATGTGCGTCCACGGAAAGTGTTCAGATTGTTATAATAAGTGTCGGACAACATTATGGAAAGAACCCGACAGAGACATAAATTGGTGTTCTTTATCTTTCACTTGGTCCAGAGACAAAAGCAGAAAGAATGATGCTAATTCTTTCAAACTTTTGTCCTATCGTTTTTTCCCCTTGAGAATTAATGACTAGATTCACTTTGTCAAAATTATTCAAATAAAACAGGAAAAATATGCTTATTTGGTTGTAATGGATCCATGCAACTTGTAATGAGGGTTTGAAAGTAAACACGCTAAGAAATAGTGTAATAAGTCTTGAAGTTTAAGCTTCTTCTGATTGATAGAAGACCCACTCTACTGCTGAGCTTGGTCTTTTGCAAACAGAAATGAAGTTGGTTGTTGTTTATTTGCATATAGAGCGGGGAAGTGAGATCCGATCACAAGTGGTCACTGGTGACGCGTCTAGCCTGATCTAATGCCAGGTGTGAACTAAGGGCCCATCTAGAGTCTCTAAATGAGAAAACACAGGACCATCTCTTATGAAAGAAGAGATCATTGTGATGTCTGACATCTTATGCCAAAATGATGAGAACGTAATCTCTCAAACACACAAAACACAGACAGACTTTCAATTCAAACACAAGTTTCATGTGATAGAGGCGACATTGCTTTGGTACATTTGTGATGACTTGGCCTCGACCAGTGGTTCTCAAACCTTTTCTGTCTCGCCCTACTTCGCCCAAACTAATAACATGTGCAATTAGAACAATACAATGACTAAAACCTATCATGGAGAAAGTGATAAGGAACAACAGGACGAGGTCTGGTCCAATCGGTGGACTGGAAGAGGATGAAGGGGGTTTGACTTTAAGGTTACATGCTGAAAATCAGCAGATCTCTTTGTGGCGACCGCCGGGCAGTTAACCAATCTACAGGTAACCAGGTAACCGATCTACAGGTAACCGATCTACAGGTAACTAGGTAACCAATCTACAGGTAACCAGGTAACCGATCTACAGGTAACCAATCTACAGGTAACCGATCTACAGGTAACCAGGTAACCAATCTACAGGTAACCAGGTAACCAATCTACAGGTAACCGATCTACAGGTAACCAATTTACAGGTAACCGATCTACAGGTAACTAGGTAACCGATCTACAGGTAACCAGGTAACCAATCTACAGGTAACCGATCTACAGGTAACCAGGTAACCAATCTACAGGTAACCAGGTAACCGATCTACAGGTAACCAATCTACAGGTAACCGATCTACAGGTAACCAGGTAACCAATCTACAGGTAACCAGGTAACCGATCTACAGGTAACCAATCTACAGGTAACCAGGTAACCAATCTACAGGTAACCGATCTACAGGTAACCAGGTAACCAATCTACAGGTAACCGATCTACAGGTAACCAGGTAACCAATCTACAGGTAACCGATCTACAGGTAACCAGGTAAACGATCTACAGGTAACCAGGTAACCAATCTACAGGTAACCGATCTACAGGTAACCAGGTAACCAATCTACAGGTAACCGATCTACAGGTAACCGATCTACAGGTAATTAGGTAACCAATCTACAGGTAACCAATCTACAGGTAACCAGGTAACCAATCTACAGGTAACCGATCTACAGGCAACCGATCTACAGGTAACTAGGTAACCAATCTACAGGTAACCGATCTACAGGTAACCAATCTACAGGTAACCGATCTACAGGCAACCGATCTACAGGCAACCGATCTACAGGTAATCAATCTACAGGTAACCAGGTAACCGATCTACAGGTAACCAATCTACAGGTAACCGATCTACAGGTAACCGATCTACAGGTAACCGATCTACAGGTAACCAGGTAACCGATCTACAGGTAACCAGGTAACCGATCTACAGGTAACCGATCTACAGGTAACCAGGTAACCGATCTACAGGTAACCGATCTACGCCGGGCACTGGATCTCTGTCCCACGGGGTATATTCTGTGTCCTTATTAGTGTGATTCAATTTGTAATTGTGTTTGCTGTACTTTTTAGAGAAATCATTTTATTGTAACTGGAACCATCAATTTGGCTCGATTTTGTTGACGGACCTCATGGAGAGGAAACTCGCCTTGGAGAAGGCCGTTCATTTCCTAACAGCTGCAATGAGCTGGGTTGAACGAGGTTGCAGGCTCCATACGGCCACTCTCAATGTTGAGCTTTTGTTTTGAATGGCAACAGCAGAAAAGTCGATCTCTAAAACTGTTTTTCGGGTTTTGTTTGCACTAAAATTCACCTTAAAGTACAACGTGAGAATGTGACGGTGCTTACTCAGTCAATACTATATGTACCCTTTCAGATAGCCAGCTGTAGGTCAAAGGGGAGGGTCCCTCCATGCAGGTGAACCTGACCCTCAGACCTCCACGCTTACATAAAGGACACATGTTGAGTGAAAGAAGAGAACATATATATACGTATATAACACCGCGCTTTATTATTGGAGAAGCGGTTGAAAACTGCTAAGAAATAATAACAACGTGGGAAGATGATAAGCCATCTGTTGAAGGGGTTTTGGTAAAAAAGAAAAAAAGTGTATGTTTGTTTGTCTGAGAACGTTTACATGCAAAGAGATCCGCAGGCATTACCTTGCTGCCCGTGAGCAGTGCCAGGTGGGGTTTGAGATCCTCGCCAATCACAGAGTAGATAGCAACCAGACAGAACACGCTGGCCTTGCGAACGCTGCTCTCTGTGTTGTCGTAGCCCTGCAGAGAAAGCAGGTGGCATCAGGCGACGTGGGAGGAGACTCAAAAGAGTGCAGAGTGCACGCAAACATTTCCAGGGAGAAATAAGGTAAATAGTTCACTGTGTCCAAATATGTTCATTGTCCAAATCAGCCCGTTTCTGATTGGCCTGTCCACAGAGAACTTGTGTTATATATTCCACATGAATTAGGACAAGCATTGAACACTTTTGCTGAGCAAATAATTAATATTTATAAACGGGTTGCTTTGTTTGAGTTTGTTAGTAATAGACAGAAATCTAATCTAAACCACAAATATGTGCAGATTTAACAATCCAGATCTACATTTCTTTGCTGTGTAATGTTTAGGCCCCAGACCTGTAAGAGTCCTGGGATGATGTCAGGCAGCAGCTGCAGTAAGGAGTCCTTGGCGTGGCGTTCAATGACTTTGGTTTGCATCTTGATGGCAGCCAGGTTGATGGGGTAGTCGGCTGTCTGCACAATAGGACACAGCACCTTGATGCACTGCTCCGGGTGGATGGAGCCAGCCAGGGTGGACGCCGCCTCTTCGGCCGCACGCACCACCTAAAATACACACCATCAAGATTAAAGTTGCACATTTACGTGACAAACAAAAAAAACATGAATGTATTACTTAATTCTCAAGGAATATCCAAGATTCTTTTTCCTCTTAAATGTAGGATTTTAATCTCCAGAATTATTCAATTCAATTCAGTTTATTTTGTATAGCCCAAAATCCCAAATTACCCTCAGAGGGCTTTACAATATTTACAACACATACGGATACATAAGTATCTACCTACCTACCCATCCATCCATCCATCCATCTATCTATCTATCCATCTATATATCTATCTATCTATCTGCAAACAACACAAAAGGTTGCTCTGTAAGCCCTCAAGCAAAGAACAATTGTATATTATTATTAATTGTGATAGACTAGTTTAATCTCTTGTCTGACTGAGCAGTCAGTGGTTCTTTAGCCCGGACTGTTGATTATTATTGATCTGGAAGCTTCATGAAAGGGTAGTCTCAGTGTTTATCTTTGCTTACCCACTCTCTGTACCTGCTGACCTTCCTGGGAGGACCACTGTCCTGAGTTATCCTGAGTTATCCTGAGTAAGCCCCAAGGTTTCTCCTTGCTGTTCCTAAGCTGGATCCATCGAGGAGTCAACAGGTCATGTGAGGTCACAGGATCACATATGACACAAAAATCCATCTTTTGGGCTTTAAGACATGAGTTTATGTCTGGTAAGTCACAGCACGGACCAATCAGCTTCCTGTGAGGAGCTATGGGTGTGGCTTAGGTGTGTGCGAGACGACACAGAGAGGTTAGCGTAGATGCTGCAATAGCATCATCTCTTTTAAAACTGTAGAGATGATGAAAAGATGTTTTTGCTGGCTTCCCTAAGAGTTTGATTGACAGATGGTTCCTCCAATCATCTGCCAGGTACTTTATTTTGTTTTCAAAGTGCCTGCCATTTACCAAACGGTTTCCAATGACGGCTTCTCAGGTGGTTCTGTGTAATAAACCGTCAGGTCAGGGGTTAGTGTTTGATGAGGCTACTATGGAGCCTTTAAAACCAACAAGTATCATACTTTTGAACTACACACATTCTATAAAAAAAGCTTGTCACGGTGGTTTTAATGTACAATATGGAGAGACTGTGATCCCCTCTTTGTAAATATATCAAATTTGATTAATTTATTTCCATTAAAGGGGTAGTTTGGATGTTTTGAAAAGGGGTTGTTCAAGCTACTTCTGCATAGTCAGTGTGTTACTACAGTAGATGGACCAGCACGGGAGCAAAGCAATGCACTGCTGTGGACGGGGCAGCAGCTACACTTACTTTAGCCACCTCAAACAATAATGATCAGTTTAAGTGTACGCTATATTAAGAACATTTTCTCAGCTTTGCCTTGCTGTCAGATAACCCTTTCTGAGAAGGGAACTGAAGCCGTTACTTTTGTACCACCAGACTGCTTTGGTCATTTTAACTCCTAGAACACATGAGTAGCTGGTCTACTGCCTCCATCAGGTAGTTTGTTTGTGTTAATCTGTGACTCCCAAACTGTAAAACATCAGTCACACAATAACACAAACCAACGAACCAATCGAGTGGTAGGCCAGAAGCTGGGGTTTTTGAAGAGTAAGGGCTGTCTGACGGAAAGGTAAAGCTGAGACAATATTCAAAATACAGCTTTAACTTATAATTATATTGATTCTGTGTCTAAAATACATCCACAGCAGTGCATTGCTCTGCTCCCATGTTGGTACTCCAGTCCATTTCTCCTAACTCCATCTACTGTAGTAATACACTGACTCTGGAAAAGTACCACATGCAACCATACTTAATGATGGATCAAATGATATGTTCCTCATGAGAAAAGGGTCACATGAGGTGGTGAACCCACAGAGAGTTATCACCAACAGATACAGTATGTCAGGAGTTGGTGGAGCGTATCGGACTTGGATCCATCAAGTTGACACAAACTTGACACTCCAAATAAATGATAGTGTTGCCATGTGTGTAAAAATAGGCAACAGTTTGCTTACATGGGATATGCATAATATGAAGTGAAAGAAAAACAACACAATAAACGCATTTTGAAAGTCCTGCAATGTGGTGTATTCTCCCATTTGTATGTACCTCTTTGTGAGAGTCTTTGTGAGCCTCCAGGGTCTTCATGATGGTTAGCTCAGCATAGTTTTTGAAGCGGGCCGGCTGGTTCCTCAGAATCTCTTTCAGCAGACGCAGGGCCAGGGCTCGGATGGTGTGCTGGGGGGTCACAATGGCATGGGAAATCAGTTCAAAGTTGAAATACCCTTGCATCACACATGCATACATTCAGAGTGTGATTCCCAGCCATGCCTGTTAAGCTCAGTGGGAATCAATATCCTCCACAAACAAACATTCACACAGCCATATAATAACGTACATCTTTATCCCCCAGCGTCTCCAGCAGGAGGAGGAGGATGGTTTTGAAGTGTTCATCCCACACAGCCAGGCTGTCCTCCCGTGTGATCTTCAGCAGCTCCACCAGAGCGCCTTTACGCTCCTCAGAGCGCTCGTTGTGATTGGACAGTTCCTTGAGCAGGTCGGCTACCAGGTCCGAGTGGTCGTGACCGATTGCTAGCCGGGACAGGATGAGAGGGATATGTTACATATTAATTATTGCACATTGAAAATACAGCTACTGTCCCAAAAAATCTTAGTAATTTAATCTCACAAAGGTCTTGTATCCTATCAGACTGGTAGAAGAAACTCAATCAATGCTGTGAGAAAGTTTGACTGGTTTCCAATTCAAATATATTTCAAAAAGGGTTGTAAAAACAAATTTAAAATAAAATAAAAATAATTTTCTGAAAATGTCACTCTAAGACAAGAAGGTTGAATGTGTGAAGATGGGCACTGTAGTGCATTCTGTGTGAGATACATCTCTGAATGCACGGCAGAGTTACCAGATATGTATCCAATGAAGGCCGACAGTCACGGCACAATTGGACTTAAACGTTCCATTTTAGAAATCAAGTTGGCTGCCATTTTAAATAGATTTTGACGTTGAATACAAGTTTGCATACACAGTGAAAGGATGGTCGTGCCACCTAATTCTAACAAGTGATGTTCTTCATTTTACTTTGACAATGGTTCTCCATGTTGGGTAGGAAAACATGTATATCTCTGTGTCAAACATGTTAGTGTGATTAACCGGTTATCAAGTATTGTGACTAGATGTTCAACTATTGAGAATATCTTATTATCATAATTGCAATACTCTAGAACTCTAATGAAGAATGAACCATTTGTAAAAGCATCAAGTTTGGCACTGGCAGCACGACAGGTTACACTCAGTGAACACACATCAGAGTTAGAAAGAAGTTAGAAAACACGGAAAGAGCGATGTGAATGAAGAGAGCTGATTGGACAATGCAAACATGCAGAGAGTGAATAGAGTGAGTAGTCAGTAAATCAGTAATCAGTGTTTACCGGGAGCAAAGACCTTGGGAAGCGTCATCTTGTTTTCCCCACTTTCCTGACGTCGGCCTTGAGAAGAGGGGGAGGGGGTGGAGGTGGGAGACAGAGGGGTGGGGGGAGGTTAGAAGCAGAGCAAAGGACGTGATGATGATAACAGCAGCTGACACGGACCGCAGCTCAATACTGCTTGTTGAACACAAGTATGAGAGATCTCCATGGGTTGGTTTAGGACCCCGGCCTTTGTAGCAAGGACTCCCCTTGTTACGTGGTGAGTTACCAGGGCCACCCTAACAACAGTCCCGTATGCACGTGTACAGTATGTATGTGTACAGTGTGTGTGTACGTGTACAGTATGTGTGTGTACAGTGTGTACATGTAGAGTATGTACGTGTACAGTATGTATGTGTAGACTATGTACATGTACAGTATGTATGTGTTCAGTATGTGTGTGTACAGTGTGTGTGTACAGTATGTACGTGTAGAGTACAGCAACTCGTGATGTGGTATGGTCTGCTGTGATAATCCCCACCCCCCCCCCCCCCCCCCCCCTGGTGTAACAAAGAACAGCACCTCTGCTTCATGGTCACATGAACTCACAGTCTCTGAACTGCTCCACATCGTCGTCAAACACAGCCTCCTTGAGGGCGGTCTTGTCGTATGAGCAGATGGTTTCTCCGTAGCCATAGGGAGCGAACTCCCGGCCCCGCGGCCCAGAGAAGGAGCGAGGCGACGGCGTGTTGAGTAGGGAGGTCTTGTTGTCCAAGGCGGTGCGGCCCCCTTCCACCGCGTCCAGGCCGAGGCGGGCGTCAGAGCCAAGAGAGGACGCTACACCCTCTCTTCCAGCCTGTGAGACAGAAGAGTATGAAGCCCAGTTCAGCCCTGAAATCTGAAGAGACCCGTCCTGCAGCAGTCATACCTGCTTCCTGCTGTCCTGATTACAAACTCCTATTTTTGTCTCACAACTGCAGCAAAGATTGTGAGGTTTCAGCAGTCTCAGTTTGACAAATCAAGTGGGTTTCATTCAAAGCTGCAGTACTTTCTGTATACAAATTTCCATCAACACCGATTCCTCATTTAGCTGTGGTGGAGAGATAGGGCGGAAAGAGTTTTATTTATTTTTTACTAATAAGACATTTTGGAGGATACTAGTCTTCATTTTGTCAGCAATGTATTTATTTAATCTTAGTCCTGTATCAAATGCCCTTCTAAGTATTCATCACATTTAAGTTAACCTCATACTTTTTTAGTCTAGTTTCAGTCTCTGCATTTTATTTTGATCTTAAAGATTAGTGTTAACTTAAACTTTAGAGAGTCCTCCTGGCTGTACTCCTTGTGTTTGCCATGTAGTCCTGATATGGCAGGAAACAGAACTGGAAGATGGAGTACAGCAAAAAGTAATGCAAAATGTCAATCATCAATGAAAATGAAGAGTGATTTTGGTACGGCACTTTCCATTCTTTTAGCTACATTTGAGTGTTGTCTTGTTTTCCTCAACAATATTGCATGTTGATGCAGTCAGTTAGTGTGTAATGATGTTGGTGTCATCCTCTCGTCTTAGTCATAACCTCAATGAACATATTCAGTCATAGTTTTTGTTAACGAAAAGTTGCCAACTTCATTTTCATCAGCTTTTAAGAAGCCTCAGATAAACTTTAGAGCACATTTTTGGACTTCACCGTGGAATGTGTCCCCATCACTGACACTGAAAGTGCAATATTAAGTAGTAATGACTTCATGAACTTCTTCAATGAAAAGATTGATGATCTCTTGCCCTCAGCCACTGTCGATCTGTCATCAAGAGGAGTGGCCTTGGAAACGGCTGTATACCCTGGTGTATATTTGGATAACTTTTCTCCCATTAACCTAGACCAATTGTCCTCAACGGTTTCTACTTCTAAACCTTCTACCTGTCTCTTAGACCCCATCCCAACGAGGCTGCTTAAAGACGTGTTGCCTTTAATTGGCACCTCTCTGTTGGATATTGTTAATGTGTCTTTGCTAACAGGCCATGTACCACATTCCTTCAAAGTAGCTGTAATTAAACCTCTCCTGAAAAAGCCCACTCTTAATCCAGAGGTGTTGGCTAACTACAGACCAATCTCTAACCTTCCCTTCCTCTCTAAGATCCTTGAGAAAGTAGTCGCAAATCAGTTGTGTGACTTTCTACATCAGAATAGTTTATTTGAGGAGTTTCAGTCAGGATTCAGAAAACACCACAGCCCAGAGACAGCACTGGTGAAAATTACAAATGACCTCCTAATTGCATCAGATAAAGGACTCATCTCTGTACTGGTCTTGTTAGACCCTAGTGCTGATAGAGGACTCATCTCTGTACTGGTCTTGTTAGACCTTAGTGCTGATAGAGGACTCATCTCTGTACTGGTCTTGTTAGATCTTAGTGCTGATAAAGGACTCATCTCTGTACTGGTCTTGTTAGACCTTAGTGCTGATAGAGGACTCATCTCTGTACTGGTCTTGTTAGACCTTAGTGCTGATAAAGGACTCATCTCTGTACTGGTCTTGTTAGACCTTAGTGCTGATAGAGGACTCATCTCTGTACTGGTCTTGTTAGACCTTAGTGCTGATAAAGGACTCATCTCTGTACTGGTCTAGTTAGACCTTAGTGCTGATAGAGGACTCATCTCTGTACTGGTCTAGTTAGACCTTAGTGCTGATAGAGGACTCATCTCTGTACTGGTCTTGTTAGACCTTAGTGCTGATAGAGGACTCATCTCTGTACTGGTCTTGTTAGACCTTAGTGCTGATAAAGGACTCATCTATGTACTGGTCTTGTTAGACCCTATTGCAGATAAAGGACTCATCTCTGTACTGGTCTTGTTAGATCTTAGTGCTGATAGAGGACTCATCTCTGTACTGGTCTTGTTAGACCTTAGTGCTGATAGAGGACTCATCTCTGTACTGGTCTTGTTAGACCTTAGTGCTGATAAAGGACTCATCTCTGTACTGGTCTAGTTAGACCTTAGTGCTGATAGAGGACTCATCTCTGTACTGGTCTAGTTAGACCTTAGTGCTGATAGAGGACTCATCTCTGTACTGGTCTTATTAGACCTTAGTGCTGATAGAGGACTCTAGATATGCTGCTATAGCTTATAGCTATACTAAATAGACTGAATTTAATTGAATTTAATAAAATAAAATAAAATTCAATTCAAAATAAAAAGGCTCACATGAACAGCAGAAATGATTGCAGCAAGCCTATGGACATTTGCTGCACTTCTAAAATGTAGTCTTGACCTGGGTGCCTGTGTAAATGAATGCATCTAATATTAATTTCTACATTTAAATTATATTTAATTAAGTTTAAGCATTTTATGTATGATGATCTCTTTTGTACTTTTGCAGCGTCAACCCTGTAATGTTGGGTAGAGGCATAGAAAGGTCATTTCTCAGGCAGGAATATTGAGGAGAATGCCTATTGTGAAAACTGACTTACAGCATCATCTCTCTTGCCCTCCTGTCTGATTGGCTCATTCAGGTCCTCCTGGCTCCGGTAGCTGAAGCTCTGGATGGCCTCGGTGACGCCGCGCAGCGAGCTGTAGATCTCATCCGAGTTCATGTTCTCGGTGTCGTACTCCATCATGCTACCGGAGACACGGACACAGAAAGGAATACACACGAGATTTAGATGAAATGCATATCTAGCATAGATATGCATTTCTGCACAGCTAGCCTTTTTATGCACAGTGCTTTAGCGCTGCTTTGGACTGAGAAAGGGATTCGTTTTTAGAAAGGGCAAGGTCAGGCATTAATAAACCTTTGTTTTATTGTCCATTAGTGAGCACACCACAGCATTAACCACATCTTAGTAAAAAATTATACTTTCATTTCATTAGAAAATGTGCATTCAGTAAGAAATTGACATACAAGAAAACAAGAGATTTGCTCGACTATTTCTTTGACAAAGGAAATCTGGATAAAGAAAAGGATCAGGGTCTGGCTTCCTTGCGGGAATAATCGCCTGTGTGTCTCCGCCCGCCTGATTACCTGGGTGAATATGCTCTGCGGAGGACCCTGAGGGAGGGGGCAGCAGGGGTAGAGTGGGGCGGAGGAGGAGGGGCAGGGGGATGCTTTGAGAGTCCGTCGACACCCCAACCCCATAACCGACTGGTGCTACAGCGCAGCCCAGAGGGAAGGATGGACAGACAGGAGGGAGGGAAAGAGAGAGAGGGGGGCGAGGCAGACGGAAATCAAGAATGGATGGAGACCACAAGACGAGACAAGGGAGGAGAAAGAGAAAAAACAAGTGTGCAGAAAGAGAAGAGACAAAAAGAAACTAGTCTGAGCGTTGAGGTTAAATGAAATTTAATTTAAAAAGGAGAGAAACGGAAAGTAGCAGAATCCCACAAAGTTAGCTTCACACTGCTGATGCCCCTCTACTCTACCTCCTTCTGTTAACATGGATCGTGGTTATCTGGATCGTGGTCCATGCCTACCAATCATTATTCATAATGTCTGTCATATTCATTAAATGTGCTGTAACTCTGTAATATTTAATCTATTGCTTCTGTCCATCCGGGGAGAGGGATCCTCCTCTGTTGCTCTATTTCAATTCAATTCAGTTTATTTTGTATAGCCCAATATCACAAATGTGTACACATACGACATCCCTGACCTTTGACGTCACATCGGATCAGAAAAAACTCCCCAAAAATAACCTTTCACAGGGAAAAAAGGGAAGAAACCTTCAGGAGAGCAACAGAGGAGGATCCCTCTCCCCGGATGGACAGAAGCAATAGATGTCATGTGTACAGAATGAACAGCATTTACAAAGTTACATAAACACATTACATGAATATGACAATGTATGAATGGAACTCCAATCCATGAAACAGAAGGAGGTAGAGAGGAGGGGGGGCGTGGCGCATCAGCAGGGGCCATGGCAGGAGGCTGGCTCACCAGGCAGGAGGCATTAGACAGAGCCAGGTCCCTGATTGTACAGGGAGCCAGTGCAGAGCAGCTAATACAGGCGTAATGTGATCTCTTTTCTTAGTTTTTGTGAGTACACGAGCTGCAGCATTCTGGATCAACTTGAGGGATTTAAGAGACTTATTAGAGCAGCCTGATAATAAGGAGTTGCAATAATCTAGTCTGGAAAAAATGCAGTCCTTGAGATTTGCTTAACGTGGGAGTTAAAGGACAAGTCCTGATCAAAGATAACGCCGAGATTCTTTACAGTGGTGTTGGATGCCAGGGCAATGCCATCTACAGAAACCACATCACCAGATAATTGATCTCTGAGATGTTCAGGGCCCAGTAAAATAACTCTGAGTTTAACATCAGGAAGTTGGAGGTCATCCATGTTTTTATGTCTTTAAGACATTCTTGAATTTTAGCGAGCTGGTTGGTCTCCTCTGGTTTGATCGATAGATATAATTGAGTATCGTCTGCATAGCAATGAAAGTTTATGCAGTGTTTCCTGATAATATTGCCCAAAGGAAGCATATATAAAGGTAAATGAAATTGGTCCAAGCATAGAACCTTGTGGAACTTCGTGATTAACGTTGGTGGTCATTGAGGCTTCATCGTTTACAAATACAAATTGAGATCGATCTGATAAATAGGATTTGAACCAACTTAGTGCGGTACCTGAAATGCCAATCGACTGATCCACTCTCTGTAGTAGGATGTCATGATCAATGGTGTCGAACGCAGCACTAAGGTCTAACAAGACCAGTACAGAGATGAGTCCTCTATCAGCACTAAGGTCTAATAATACCAGTACAGAGATGAGTCCTTTATCAGCACTAAGGTCTAACAAGACCAGTACAGAGATGAGTCCTTTATCTGATGCAATTAGGAGGTCATTTGTAATTTTCACCAGTGCTGTCTCTGTGCTGTGGTGTTTTCTAATCCTGACTGAAAATCCTCAAATAAACTATTCTGATGTAGAAAGTCACAATATCCAGCAGATGTGCCAATTAAAAGCAGCCTCGTTGGGATGGGGTCTAAGAGACAGGTAGAAGGTTTAGAAGTAGAAACCGTTGAAGACAATTGGTCTAGGTTAATGGGAGAAAAGCTATCCAAATATACACCAGGGCATACAGCCGTTTCCAAGGCCACTCCACTTGATGACAGATCGGCACTGGTTGAGGGTAAGAGATCATCAATCTTGCCTCTAATAATCTTTTCATTGAAGAAGTTCATGAAGTCATTACTACTGAGGTCTATAGGAATACACGGCTCCACAGAGCTGTGACTCTCTGTCAGCCTGGCTACAGTGCTAAAGAGAACCCTGGGGTTGTTCTTATTTTTCTCTATTACTGATGAGTAATAGGCTGCTCTGGCATTACGGAGAGCCTTTTTATATGTTTTAAGACTATCTCGCCAAACTAAGCGTGATTCTTCCAGATTGGTGGAACGCCATATGATTTCAAGCTTCCGTGAAGTTTGCTTTAGTTTGCGGGTCTAAGGGTTATACCAGGGAGCAAACCTCCTTTGCCTCACTGTCTTTTTTCTTCATCTTTCAAGATGATCAATCTGGGACGGACTAAAGTTAGCACAGGAGTCCTCCGTCACATTGAGACGTGGTATTGAATCAAATACAGAAGGAATCGCTTCTTTAAATTTAGCTACAGCACTGTCAGTTAGACATCTGGTGTAGAAACTTTTGACTAACGGTGTACACTCCGGGAGTATAAACTCAAAGGTTATGAGGTAATGGTCTGACAGAAGAGGGTTCTGTGGGAAGACCTCCAAATGCTCTGTCAATGCCATATGCAAGAACAAGGTCGAGGGTGTGGCCAAAGCAGTGAGTGGGTTTCTGTACTCTGACAGAAGCCAATCGAGTCCAACAATGAGATAAATGCAGCACTAAGGCAATCATTATCAATATCCACATGAGTTTTGCTCAGTGGACTTCTGTTTAGACTTAAAATCCCTTCGAACAGTTACCCAGCCATCCGGCTGCGCGGGGACTGTTAGGGAAGAGCTAGCGGAACCTACGGCTAGGTTTATTCCCTTTTTCCCTGTGAAAGTTTTCACAGTTTTTGGAGTTCTTCCTGATCCGATGTGAAGTCCTGGGACAGGGATGTCGTATGTGTACAGATTGTAAAGCCCTCTGATGATAATTTGTAATTTGTGATTAAGGGGTATACAAAAATAAACTGAATTGAAGTGAATTAATGAAACAAAGTCTCCCAATCAAAAGTGAGGGGAAAGTTCTAACCTCTGAGTAACTCACACAGTATCATGCTCCCACCAACCCATCTGTTAGTTCAACCATACATCACAGATCAGGACAGCAGCAGTATCCGCATGTTTAGACCAAAGCCATGCTTTAGGACCATAGACTGTAAATAAAGATGGACGACACGACAGCGCCCCCAAAGGGGACGCCAAAACATCTCTATTACCCCCCTGGTCAGATAATAAATCCCGCCCTCTCTAGTTCGCGGATGGGACATGGGCCAAACTAAAAAGTTGTCAAATACATTTTTATATGGGGTTTCACTCATTTTAAGTAGTTCTAAGCCTGTTGAAGAACGCTCACATGGACATTTTTCTGACACATTTGGTTGTGATCAGTTATTTGATGCTATAAAAAGTGTGTGTGACATCATGATTGGCAGATGGATCTACTTGGTGAGTGAAGTAGTTCATGTTGAGCCGGAGGCTCGGGGACGTGTACGTGGAGTAGGAACTTTTAACTTTCCATTACCGTGTCTGTACCAAACATAGACCATCTATAAAAAAATGTATAGACAGTTTATGGGCTGGACCTTGATACGGCTGCTCCATCCCCAGATCACCAGTGCGCAGAATCCAAATGACGTCATCAGCGCAAGATGGCAACACCAATATTCAGAATATTTTGGCTAGACTTTTGTACAGTGAGAGGAAGTGGAGAGGTGTCATCCATCTTTACATAAAGTCTATGATTAGGATGGGGGGGGGTTGTAGATAATAGTTAATAACAGATGGGCGATTGGCTACCTTGGAGACAGTCCTCCATGGGAACAGTTTGTCGGAGAGGTGAGGGGGCTGGTTCTGCTGGGGGTGTGGCGTGTCGGCGTCCGGCCAATGGTGTTGCTAGGAGACCCCTGGAAGACAAGGAAAGCATGACGAAATCTGAATGTGGCAAACCCGTATGGGCATATTGGTACACAAGTTTTCACTTCTCTGTGGAACGGCATCACATATTACAGCAGCTCGTCTGACTCACCACACCGCTGCTTGTGTTGCTGGAGTTCTTCAGGTGGTTGTGCAGCAGTTTGGTGGCTCCGTCCTGGAAGGTTTTGGGGAGAGCTCCCAGCAGCATAGTGAACTCTGGGGTGTTGAGCTCAAACAAAGAGATCAGCACCACCTGGGCCGCCTGGAGGCAGTGGAGAACACAACGGGTGAGGGTGGAGAACACAACGGGTGAGGGTGGAGCACACAACGGGTGAGGGTGGAGAACACAACGGGTGAGGGTGTAGCACACAACGGGTGAGGGTGGAGAACACAACGGGTGAGGGTGGAGCACACAACGGGTGAGGGTGGAGCACACAACGGGTGAGGGTGGAGCACACAACGGGTGAGGGTGGAGAACACAACGGGTGAGGGTGGAGAACACACAGCTTCGGGGGCTCAGATGGTTTCTTTGGTTTCACAAGTAGCTTGACCATTTGTTTCTAACGGCAATTTCTTCAGGGTGATTCAATGCAGCAGGAGTGACATTATTTTATTATTTTTATAAAATCAACAGTCGAGCTTGTGACTGAATTATGAAATGATGGAATATTTGACTGTTTTCCACATGTTTAGCATCCGTAAAGACGAATCCGATGCAAAGGCTAACGTTAATAAAAAGGTACAAAACAATTATGAAACCATGGAAACCAACTTTTCAGCCTCACATATGCATTAACCTGTGGAAAAGAGAGGGTCAAAAGGTGAGAGTTCAAAGCTGCATTCAGTGAAAAAGCTAATGAAGTATGCAACTATTCAAAGATAATGTTAATATATCAATGTGGCAATATGCAAGTGATCAAATTGGAAAGGGGCTGTAGAAAATACTGGTTGAATGTGGTTGCTGGAGAACTTTAACGCTACAAAAGGTGCTTCAGTTCATCAGAAGACGTTCTGGTGTTTAAAGACCGAAACATCCAAAATGTTCAACTCTTTTAAAACATTTGAGGGATAACACTCACATGTTTGTGACCATGGCTGAACCCGGAGCTGTTTGAGCTTGTTTTGTTTTTCTTACACTAGATTTACCGGTTGATGGCACGTCTTTTATATCTTGGCATTGCCAACAGGGTTCCCATCACTCCAAAAACAATGGGTTAAAACATTGATTGACTAACAATCTGCTTTTAACATCAGACTAGCAAACTCAAGTATGATTAACCCTGTGACCCTGTACACTGTCTATATTTCATACATGTCCGTGGTTCTCTGCATTTATGCCAAGGCCAAACCCTCAGCACTTGTACAATAGTAATGAACTAAATGTTCAGTTGTTTGTTTGAGAGGAATGTACGACGGCATATTAGGGCTGTGTTGGTTAACAAATTATAATAACAGAGCTGAGAAGTAATATTGGAGAGAAAAAGCACCAAGATTTAAAGAAACGTGCCACTTTAATCCTAACATATGTTTTTTCTTGTCAAACAGAAATAATCAGTTTGGTCCTTTTTTTGTTTTGTTATACCAGCCGTCGTAGGAATGCACTTCATATTTTTAAGTTTGAATTTATCTCATGTGTTGCTTTGGACAAAAAGAAAATGAGCACAACATCATTTGATGTAATCGTAACTTTTGAAAAGTGTTTTGTGGCACTATACATGCAGATAGCATATGACATTATAATAAGCCTGAGCTGAACTTGTTTCAATACATCTTTGTAATATAATGTTAACATGCAGGAATGCAAGGTGGATGAGAGTTTGTTAAGGTAAGTCAGACAAACAAGATGTGTTAGGCACACAGTAGTAACAAAACAGCATTCCTATCAATGTTGAGCAATACAGTTAGCTTAAACATCAATTCAGACAAAGCAACAAGCATTTCCTTTCACTTTGAAAAAATACCAAGGTTATGATCTCAAGGTCTTTTGTGGTTGCACAACAAGCTTAATCTACTTGGTGAGTGATCAATCTGCAAGGCACAAAGTGGTTTTGAGGTTGTTACAGCAGGAGCGTAAATGGTAAGGGTGAGTGACAGATGCCACACTCCAGTCTTCACGGTCTCAGAGGTGTTGGTTAGGCACCGGGCAGGCGGGGCATTGCGTGCTTATCGTGTGGTGTTGTGATTGGCTGTTGGAGGGCTCTACCTGCTTACACCTTTCTTCCTGGTTGCCCTCAGCGGACAGTGAGGCCGCAGTGCTGGACTTGCCAGCTAGCTCCTCGCTCACCCAGTTATGAAGGGTCTGGGGCACAGTGGCAAGGCAGAACGGGCATTACAGCATGACACAGGTCCTCCACCATCACATACGGATGCAACGCCAAACTAATCTTTCATGACTACCTCGCCTAGCACGAAGCTAATGCAGCAACGGCAGGCGAGAAAAGAACAATCTTGGGGATCCATATTCTAGATATGATCCAAAGTGTTTTCGCCCCTTTTTTTTACAAGTTTTGATACTAATCTTAAAAAAAAAAAAAATCTGTTATAATACAAATTGTGGTTATTTAAGTAAAAGTACAAAATGTTTTCTTCCAGGTGAGTTTTGATTTACATAACTTGCAAACACCCAATAACAACAAGTAACAAAGTACCTTGTGTCTAAAGTGCATGGAGAAACTCACCAGGTAGAAAGCATGAATGCAATAAGTAGTGCAGCCTCTTGTGGACCAAATGAGTATTATAACAACAAACAGAAATGATTCAGACAAAAAAACTAAACAAAAATGAAATGAAATTCTCACCTAGCAAAACTTTTTCCCCAAATGAAAAAAAGTAACTCAAAAAGGATCCTGGTCCAACATTTTGCCACACCTGCTCTTAAGTCATAAACGCAGGAGATAAAACCATTTAGATCACAGAAAATGGAAAAAAGGTTATTTTCTGAGCAAAGCGATTTCCATCGTCAGTGCTGCATGACAGGACAAACCAATCATAGCCTACCTTCCTGACATCAGAACTTTTGGGTTCAGTGGTCCAGGTGATGATGCGAGATACGGCCAGGCGCGTCTCGCTGGAGTTGACAAAGTCTGTTGGGTCCATCTGCCGAGCCAGGGACTCAATGTACTTCAGGATGGCCACCTTAACCTAGAGAGACGACAATCATTCAGTCGCACGTCCTACACACAGCTGCATCAATCACACTAACCAATCAAATAAAAAAGCCCCAGGATCACATTCTTTCCAATTTCCTTTTACCTTCAGATTGGGCGTCTGAGTCTGATCCACGATGAACCTCATCAGAATGTTGAACTGTTGGTCAAATGGGAAGGACTCCCTGAGAAAGAGATGGAGATGAGGATTTCACTTTCCCCCCGCTATCAGTGTATCCCATGCTGGAACATGAATGAACAGGCGGGACTGCCAATCACAACACAAACTGCCATAGTTATCATTTGTATAGAAAAACAACATGGTTGTGATGCTGCATGCTGCCCCCCCCCCCAACCCGTGACCTGAGTTTCAGACCTTGTGACATCCAGAGCCTTCTGGACTTTGGCCTGGACTGAGCCCAGCAGATCTGCCCCCATCTTTTTGAGCAGCTGAGTGAGCAGGACAAAAAGCCAGTCCTGCAGGTCTTCCCTGTGTACTGTGATGAAGTCCACAAGTGTCTCCAGGAACATGCTGAACACCTGCGGACAGTTTCGAACATATATTACACAACACTGATTGATTTGATTGGACGTTGGTCAAATTAAACTGCTCGTGTTCAGACAGATTCATGGATACAAATACACACTTACTCTCTGTTGTTAGATCCACAGCAAGACAGGCCATGCAACGTGAGACACTTCATTAGTTTCAAGTAGACATCAAGTATTGCTATATTTCAGATACCATGCCTTCACACTACAGTCATAATTAGTCGTTGTGCTTCAGTTGGTACATCTTCCTTACCTTGCTATGTGGATCTGCAAACATCCTTGTGAAGATCTCACAAAGTCTCTTCAGCTCCACTCGGCTGCAGGGAACAAAGGACACCAGCAGGTCAGTAAAGTAGGCCAGGTCGATGAAAGGGTAAATACACAGACATCATTTAGCTGAAGCCAGATCAGTATTTCACCAGTCTGCAGAGCTTAGGCAGGTGCTACTATTTACTACTTTTCAATTTCTAAACATCGAAGCTCAGATGATGATAACACCAAGTTTAGCCCCGGCAGTTCCATGTGAGCCCTTTGCTAAGCTAATGAGTGCTCTCACTAAGTGATCCAGCCAGGGTGTTTCTTCTGCAGTTTCATTGATGGCACGTATGCCACTCTTCAAATATATGATCCCAATCCCACCTCAGTATTCTTTGGCTCTTGAAGAGATTCTGCAGGCCCAGTAAACCCTCCTTCCTCTCCGACCAGTTGGAGCTGGCGCAGTGGTTCAGGACCTCCGCCACATCCTCCGTCTGCCGCAGATAATGGGGGATGCCTCCGTTTCTTGAGCTGTAGGAGCGCTCGGAGCAGGCACTGGACGCGTCGCTGTTGGCATCGTCGTCAGAGTACATGCCAGGGGACTCGTACCTCCGCCTCAACGGCTTCCTCTGTGGGAGAGAGGAGAACGTTAAGGAACCACACACTACGACATGTTAACCAGGCTCTGCAGAAAAGGCATGACATAAAAGATATTGGATACAAGGTCGGCAGTTGCATCATGCAGTTTTCGATACATTTCATGTTTTGTTCAGTTCTGTGTTACTTTTCAGTTTAAGGATTTGCAACATACACAGGTATGGTCATTTAGTAGCTTATTTAAAACAATTGGTTTGATGTCCTTTTAGGATAAAAATAAGACAAAAGAATTGCCATAAAATGATATACCAATAATATATTTCAGTTTCACAGCCCAGAATGTAACTACCAATATTCATTGATTTTCAGAATTTGAACTCTTTAAATGCTAGTTTGCTTTCATAATGCCACTGTTGTTTATATGGGGGACATAAAACATAGGACTCATTATTTTCTCTGTACTAAATGCTGGGGGGATTTTGGTATATGTAACAACATGTAATTTGATGCTTTTTAATTTTTTGTGCCGTTACAGATTAAAAAAAAACACTTGTTACCCAATACCACCTTCTGAAACTGCTTTAAACATACTATATATATTAAGATTAATTTTCCACTTTAACCTTGTTAAACTTTAAACCAACTTCAGTTCTGATCATAACTACCAAATAGTCAGTTGCTTTTTTATTTAATGGAAAAATAATGATGTATTTTGTATACTAAATACTAGTGGGATTTCTTTTCCATGAGTAAATGGCTCAGTCTGGTGGAACGTAACATGGCTCTAGATTGAAAGCCTGATATAATAAAATGCATTAACTTATACTGACCTTCAACACAATAATACCACAATGTAAAGAAAAGATTGCAGGGTAACATACTGCACACTACTGGGATGCGTTGGACATAAACAATCAAGGTTAAATAATTCAATTAAAACCTGAATAAGGGTTTTGGGATGGAGGAGTGTCACGAGCCATGAGCCAAGCTGCATTATTGTTTTCTGAATTGATTAGTGCGTGGTGTCATGGATGTACGAACAGTGTGTAAAATGACCAACTACCTTATTCCTGGAGTCTCCTAATAGCTGGAATGGTAACAAACAACCAAGAGGGAAAGATGAGAGAGGAACAGTTTAAGGAGGAAACAAAAAACAAGTATCGTCCTGTAAATTATTGAAATATTCTCAATAAAGACAGTATCACACAATACAGCACCTTTAGAGTTCTATATAAAATGTTTGCATTAACATCTTGCCTAATGCTGTTTTTACCAACAACCCCTACTCATGAACAACAAACTAATTAAAATATATATTTCAGGAAGAAAACCGTCCAGAGCAGCTTACCAGAGCATCAGCAACGGCTGCCTCCACCTCTGTGCCAGTGTTTAGGACCCTCATGGCATTGACTGACGCCGAGATCCTTGCTTGGTGAATTAATCCATATCGATCTAGAAATGGGAAAAGAAAAGAAAGGTAAAGGGAGAAGATGAGTGAGACTAGTCATAAAGTAAAGGTGGCCACTGTAACTTACCTGAATGGAAACAAGCAACTGATGCTTTTCTTACTTTTGTAACCGCACAGAGAAAGTTACTGTTTCCTTTGGACACATTTGCATATGAAGCCATATACTGTAAATTAATGAGCTGAAAAGATCACCAGAGGGAAATAATCTCAAGTCTCCAACCACCGAAAGTAAAAATACAAAAAGAGGAAAAAACAGGCATGCATTGCAGCTATGCCGTTTCCCTGGGAGATGGAGGATGTAAAGCACCAACAATGAACCAAAGACGGGAAACCACAGCTTATAAGGTAAAAGAAAACAACAGAGGCACAAATCACAAAGTTCAAATAATAACATGAATCAGCAAGTAAGCTTGGCTGTGTCGGCTCACAAAATGCTGCAGATCACAATTCCACAGATCTCAGCTAAAAGAAAAAGGTGTGGTGATTCAGGGACAAGCAGATGAAACCAACGGCTCCCTTTGCATGCTGAACACATACAACCAGTCCATTGTTACCTTTCCTGTTTGCTAAAATAATAAATGAAATGCTCACAAAAAGATTCTGGAGAGAACATAAAGTAAAGGAACGATGGATGCTACCTGCTGTCACATCACGTAAAACAACCACAGAAGCATGCTGGTTCCTATAAAATAATGACTTTGG
Source organism: Cyclopterus lumpus (assembly GCF_009769545.1). Lineage (NCBI taxonomy): Eukaryota > Metazoa > Chordata > Actinopteri > Perciformes > Cyclopteridae > Cyclopterus > Cyclopterus lumpus. Next base: position 23,451,309 of record NC_046986.1, on the reverse strand, counting down.
CAAGGGTGGGGGGTTGGACTGGGAGGTTGGGCCATCCGGACATGCACATGTCACCTGACTGGCTGTGGGGGTCGGCTGTGGAGAGAGCACTGGTTGAACGGGAGTGACGTCGGGAGGCTGCAGGCGACAGGAGAAGTGGGCAACATCCGGACCACGGGGTTAGTCACACACACACACCTCTCAGGGGACATTTTAACACTACTTCACTGACCATTAGATACAACTGGATGGATGTTGTCGTGTTCTTTTATTTAATTGGAAGCATGAATGTAGTAGTAGACTCTGGCTTGTCTTGAAATGAGTGGGGTTTCCACAGAAGCCCCCAAAGGAACCTGTTTTTAAATCCTAAATACAGGAAAGAAAATAATCTTTATTTATATATATATATATATATATATATATATATATATATATATAAATTAAGTAGACTGAAAATGACTGAATTAGATTATTGCTTGAAAAATTAGGAATATATTTCTCATTTTACAATCAAGATCAGCTGATATTTTAGTGAGCTCTGCAGTGTGAAAAATCTCACATCTCGATGCATTACATTTGGATAAACAGGACAGTGTAGTATTATTTATGACCTAACCAAATTTCATTCCACACTTTGTGCCTCACGACAAAGAAGAAATACAGAAATAAAGAGGTGGCAAAACTCCATCTCTCAGACTGATGGTTGGTAGAAACAACAACAACAATAGTTACCCTATGCTATGCTAACAACACTGACTGTAAGCCACTGACATGCCTGGCATGCTTCTCCACTCCTGCTTTATAGGTCCCTCGATGATACAGCAATGGCTGCATATCACTACAGTAGCAGCTGCTGCACTGGACATCGGTTGCATCAGCTGTGAATACTGACTACAAGTATTGCTTGTTGTTTTTGTTGCGTCTACTTTTTCCTCTATGTCTTCCCCAGCCATCAATGGCTGTATACAGCATTTGTATACAGTTTCGCACACAAGAATCCAACTTAAAACAGCCCGAAATAAAGAAGGTACAGTCCAATAAGAAAAAACAGGATTCAGAAGAGCCACTTGACACAGAACAGCAATCGTCCCTCAACCCAGAGAGACACTACCAGTGCAAGCACAGAGAAAGACAGGCAGAGGTAGAATGACACGACGAAGAACACCAACAACAGAAGGGAGGCTTGTGTTAGCGTCCGGTTGGGACACTCACTGGGGGAGGTGGTCCCAACAGCTGTTAGTTCAGCGGTACTCACCCAAAGGAGTGAAGCCCCGAGCGGGGCTGGTGTCACGGCTGCTCTCGCGACTGGTGTCGCGACTGCAACCCTGACTCATGCTGGGACGGGGAATGCGGCTCCGGGCTAGCGTGCGGTAGGGAAGAGCAGCAGGAAGAAGAGCTTTACCACACAGGCTGGCTGTCAGGACAACAAGTTAGGTGGGACTGTTAGTGTGCATTCATGATGCAATGAGGGGCAGAGAGTCAGGAACAGAAGAGATGGATGAAACAACAAACTGGTGTCTAATCTTAGAACTTAAATGGCCTTGGCAACAAATATTGGATGTTTAAAAAATGTAATTGGGGTCTACCTATAAAGAAAGTTCAATTGTGACGTACTTTTGCCACCTGTATGGTATGTGCCTCAGTGATATATATGTGCTCATACTGTAGGTACACTTTTCTTTTGCTTATATGTGAATTGTTTTTGTCCATACGTTGCTGTCTGTCTATCGATGAATCTTAGTTGCATTATGTTATTAGAAATGTTGTAATTTCTGACTGCCTTCAAAAAATCTGGCCAGGAACAGCAGATGAAAATGAGCCTTTAACTCTGGCTCACTTACAATTGTACTGTTGATTGTTGTGCATTGTCCCTGTAAAATAAACAATTAAATTAAATGATATGGGCATTAACATCAACAGGCTTTTTTTGCCTTGAACACATGAAAGTGCAGGGCAAATGTGATGGCAATTTGTTTAATAGGTGATTGTTTGTATCAATTTGACATTTTGGACTGAGGGACAGTGCAACAGCCCAGATCAGGAATTGTCCAAAATGAAATATGTTTTGGCTGCAAGAATGTGCGAGGTAAATTTGATGACCATCACATTTAGATAATGTTTCTCTGAACAAATTAAATGAGCGGACATCGTCATGCAGGGGGCCCTCACGCTACTGACACAAAATATAAAGAAACACAAATGGACTAGAGAGATAGGAAGGAGGTGAAGAAGAATTGAAAGTAGAACAGAGAGACAAGCAGTGGCAGGATGCTGGGTGAGTGAGTTGGTCAAACAGCATACTGCTAGTAAAGGTTAGACTAAACAGTGAGATATTAAGACACTTCAAATGGTGATAATATTAGAAGTAACAGAGGAACAGTGTCCTTCCTCCTCTTATTGAAAACAAAGCGAAAAAGAAGGATCCGTAATCAATCAGAAACATTCAATATTTCCTCTTATGGAAACAACTTTTCCAAAAGACTCAAAGAGGAGCCAGTCCATTCGAGGGACAAGTCACCCCCATGTGCGGCTGTCCAATCAGCGTCGATGGTAGAAGATGTAGCGGAGCCAGGCAATAAATTCCTCAGTGCTGCTATATTAACCCAGAAAGCTGACTTCTGCTTCTCCCGGAGCCGCGCCAGCAGTGCCTACATGTACCATGATGCATTGCGCACAAGCTTCTGACGCCCAGAGGATCTCCACCGGCCATATCTTCTTGCACGGCTAATGCAGCCGCAGACTCAACCAGTCCGCAGTCCGCTACTCCAACAACAAACGATGGCGCTGGATGCAGGTCGGCTCAACAAAGCAGCGCTGAGGAATGTATTGCTTCAATCGACTACATTTACCATCAACACTGACTGGACTCCCACAAAAAAGGAGGCGGATGTTCCCTTAAAAGAAGTCGTCAGCCGTGACAAATAGGAAAGAAGGGTGCCTGACCATAATTACCCCTCATGAAGAGGACTACCAAACAGTAACAAGACATGTTCTACTTGATAGTAATACACTGTGTTTGTAGTTTCCCCCAGTAACCACCGCACTCTCTCAACCAATCATACACCAGAACAGATCTGTGAGGACGGCTGAAGGCTGAAACTATGCGTGTACGTTTATACCACGATGAAAAAAGAAGTAGCTGAACAGACACTGGTGTCTTTGTCTTTGTTTTGGACAACATGTGCAGCGCTCCTTGTCTGAGTGCTGCAGCGTTTCAAAGAATCAGGAAGATAAGGATGGATGCTCCGAGTTTCACGTCTTTCACCGGCTGTGTGGTTCAGTGAGGAGGAGCATGTGAACGCTGAGGGTTCAACTCGTGGCAGTCTTGTCACAAGAAACAAGAGAAAAGAATTAAAAGAACACTGTGATACGTATCATTTGTTGGTTTTTCCTTCAACACACACTCGCAGTGCCGCGTCACATCATCTAATGTGGGACATTGTAGGAGTTTTGTACTTTTAAATCATTTTGGCTGTGTTAATGGGTAAGGCATTAACACGGATGACAACATTTTTGGTGTAGTTATAATAAACGGTGTAGCCAAAATTCCGACACACAGTGCTCCCATTGAAACCAGTTACATAAGGTTTAATATGCAGTCCTGGCTTCACAACTGTAGTGTTTACTATTCCCCCCAGCTTGATCCACTTTCAAATAGCTTTTTTTGTAAGGGTTTCCTGCACGAAAACTATAAATTAATATCAAATTGTTGCTAATCATTGACATATTCCAGACTAAAAGAAAAATCCCCAAAGCATTCAGTATTCTAAACAGAACAAATTGTGGCATTGTGTAAACAAACCATTGAAAGGGTCCAAATTAAAAGAAAATTAATGAATATTTGGTCCTTATGATGAAAATAATAATAATAATAATATATAATTGTATGGCAGTTTTTGACGCAGATAAAGCAAGTCCCAGTAATTCACTCTCCCAGTCTTGCACCACATAGACAGTAGTGCTTGTGTGAGTATTTCTGGCCTTACCGAGACCCATTCGGCTGGGGCTGGTCTCGCGACTGCAGCCTTGGCTGCGGGGGATCCTGGTGCGCTTGTCAGCCGGCGTGGTGGAGGCCGACACCGTGGTTCGAGGGATCCGGCCGTAGCTGCCGTGGCCGAGCAGCTTGCCTGGGGAGCTGGAGCGGCTGCCGGCTGCCGGGAGAGAGGAGACAAACAAACACAAAAACAGACTGTATTTGGAGTAGTCCAACCTCTAGTAACATGCCTGGTCCAATCTCTCAACACAAGGCATGTGTCAATAGAGCCAATGCTGTGGGAACAGTGCAGCAACACAACATTATATAATGCCTTCTACATTTATTCATCTCAGCGTGGACTGTAAACCTCTCGTGGATTTCATGGATGTAGTTACAGTGTTTGAAGGTGAAGAATACTATTTTCACGACAACACAGAAGTTGGAGTCAAACAGAACTTCACAAGAACTTATTACAGACACCTACAGGAAGTGGTGGGGGTGGGTGGGGGGGCTGGACCAATGTTCTAACCAACGGTGCTGTGTGGAAACATTTACTGAGTCATCAAGCAGAACAATCAACACGTTAACGGTGAAAACAAAGGCCACAAAGACGAGAGGACACACATTTCTGATTCCAAACAAACTGTGGGAAAGTAATCAGAAAAATATGTGAAGGTGCCGAGCGGAGCATGCTGCTACTGTATGTGATGAAACAAAAAGGTAAAAGGCCAAAAGAATGAGGACGCGTGCTAAGGAGTGATGAGGCGTCTGGGCTTGTGATTGGATGAAGCTGAGGCCTTACCATTGATGGGATTGGCTGATCTGGATCCTGGGTGATGGAAGCAATAGGCAGGACAGGGTGGAGAACGGTCAAAATGAGACAGAAGGGGTTATGTTTATTGCATTTACCCAGCATGCACTCTGAACGGCTGGGAACTTGTCGGCTGTGTACCGATTCCAGACGGATCTCAAGAATGTATAGATACCAACATACAACTGTGCATGCATGTAGGCTCACAAATACACAAGGTTTGGTGAGTGACTGGGAGTGTTTATCAGGCTGCTGTAGCACATGAGAAACATCACACACACACACACACACACACACACACACACACACACACACAGGAGAAACAGCAGAACTTCTGGTATGATCTCAAGGCCGATGCAGACAAAGATCATACCGGCACATGAGAGTGGCGGCTAGGTGCGGGTGCATGTACTTACGCTGGGACTGAGAGACTACTTTGGCTCGGCTGCGCCCCCTGCTGTCCACCACTGAGGTATTGGCTCCGCCCACGCTGCCCGAGCTCTGTCTCCTGGTACGAACGCGACCTGGACGACAAGGAGAGGGAGCAAGAAGAGAAGAAGTGGGAGTTTAATTACTTAACTGTGTTTGACCTCGACCCTGGACAGAGACGCTGGAGAAGACAAAGTCTGGGGAGACAGAATGAAGGAGACCTGGGTGAGGGGATGGAGGCCCCCTGAAATCACACTGGAGGGAAACAATCCTGGGTCTATTAGTTTGCAAATAATTCTCGGTGCTAGCTAAGACGTGAGCCACACAAAAACACAACTTGAGTGACTTTTAAAGTTTGGAGTGTGTCTTAATGTCCTAAAATGAACCTGAGGAAATATCGGCAAACTTTCATAACCCAGGTCGTGAGAAGGACGGACAAACACTGAATATCTTTTGCAGCCATGCTTGAAAAACCTGCAAACATGGGGAATACTCTGACACGAGGACTTCTTACTACGAGTAAAACAAACAGTTTGTATTGGACGTTTAGCTTGAAAAGCCAATAAAACCAAAGGGTGCTGCTAGCTGCAAGATAAGATAGCAACATCAAATTGACAGAAACCCTTCCCCCAAAGTGAGAGACTAGAGGTTGTAACGGCCAAATGTAGCATGCTATGGTCATGCTATAATTAATAATTAATAATGCAGTCGTTTGTAATATTTAAGAAGCAACTTAATAATAAAACCCAAAGAGTTAGAAAAACTGAAATATCTTTAAATTCTAGCCTCTGCATTCTTTAGATTGTAAAGTGTCAACAGACGTTTTAAACCAAAATAAAGGCAATTTCTAGTGAGAGACATTTTATTTCCATTTAACAGAGTTCCCACCAGAAAATAACTTTATAATACATGTCTTCTCACTCGAAGTGTAGTTTTAGAAGAAGCCCTCAGTGTCAGTGTCGTCGACGTAATCCTTAGATTTAGTGGACTTCTACTTTCATAGGGAAAGAGTTGACAACACAGGGACGGGTTTTTATGTCGGATACGTTTTAAAAAGGGGTAATCTTTTAAAACGTATCTGACATAAAAACCCAAACACAGGAGAGAAAACTATTTACATCTGACTAAGAACATGGATTCACCATCATTCTTTTGTCATTTGACTCTCGGGGCTACCGAACCGTTCATTTGTGGGTAACTGACAAAAAAAAAGGAAAAGATCTGTAGTACAAAACCTTACATTCTATTAAATTAAAAAGTGTTATGGTTCTAAATCTCCAGCCACATCGTGCACACAGCAGAACAGTCCAACCCCTGGACCGCACTTTGTAATCCTATGGATACTCCACAGAACAAGGCACCGTTAAAAGCTTGAGTAGGATGTTAAATGTGGCCACCATTTGTAGTCGGAGTTCATAGTTCATGAAACGGTGCACCGTCCGGACAGTGGCACATCAATTTCTGTGAAGACAGAAACTTCGACCCGACAGTATGAACCAGTGACATTGGACTTGATGGCAGTGTAATTAACAGAGTTGATGGACACAGTTGTTAGGGTTACAGTAGGAAGAGGAAATCCATGCAGACAGTCCATGCAGTTCCACATAACTGGCGACCACTGGGGGGGAAAAGAGAGGAGAAGAGGGCACAGATGATGTGAACGTGTAGCCCGTGACAGCTGACAAAAAGACACTCAGACGACTTCACTTCCTTGTGTTCTGTGCAAGCTGCACACGCACGCACGCACACACGCACGCACGCACGCACACACACACGCACGCACACACACACGCTCGCTCGCACACCAAGAGACACAAGTCTTACCATCACTTTTACCGGGAGTGCCATCTTTTGGGCATTTAAGAAAGGCGGTGCAGCAGCGAGTGGAGGAAGAGGTATAGAGGAAGATATTAGTAGCAAATAAAGCAGGAACAGGAGTGAGTGGGTGAGCAAGGGGCCTCATCATCATCATCATCATCATCATCATCAGTAACGGCCATTATCAGGCTATGGGGACTCATTGAAGAAGAACTAGGGAGGGAGGAAAAGATGGCCAAAAGGATTACAGTGTTTCATATGTATTGGTGGGGAATGGGGGCTTAAACATTTCCCATTAGCTTAAAATGTTGTGAAAAAACTTCCATTAAATGCATCTGGGGTTTCCATCACACCACTCAGCCTCATTACATCGATTAGTCAAAAGTGTCAACGAAGGATTTAAACAGTTCCTGCTGACAGAACAGTCTAATGACAACCTCAGTAGTCATTAATAACCCCAGTCAGGTCCATACAAGCCAGTGACTACAGGAGAAAATGCTTTAATACTTCATGATGATGGGAGACTTTGACAATACCTGCTTGACTGGGCCTCTAAAGAAGGACTTCAACTAAGCTCTGCTAAATGACTGTAGAAAGTGGCTCATTCCAGAGTAAATCTATACAGATGCAACACGGCAATGTTTATTTTCAGGAATTCTGTCCTTTGCTGGCTGTCAAAAAGTTAGCAAAACCGTAGCTGATTTCATCCTTTTTGCTTCCAGTTGCACGGACGTCTTGGACCAAGAAAGCCTTGTCCTCAAACTACTTGCATGGATTCTCTGAACACGCTATTTATTTACAATTCAGCATGTGCAGTTTCTGCTGAACGACACTAAGAGTTCTTTCTTCAAAAGATTAGCAGGAGATGACTGGTTACCTAGTGAGGCGTAGGACCCTGGGGGGAGGGCAGCCGCAGAGCTGAACGGCGAGGAGACAGGAACGGTGGTCAGACGGGACTTGGCGCTGGAGGCGGCGTTTACATCGATGTCACTGCGGGAACGCTGGAGAGATGTGGTCGACACCCTGGTGCTCACCAGCTTACCTGGACGGCACAGAAATGACGAGTGTACAGTCACGGGTGCCCCGTGCATCACTTACATCGACTTCTTCATCTTTCCTCTCCACCAAAGAGCAGGACAGAGCTTTCAGTCAAACCGTGTCAACATTAAAGCTGTAAAGCTTCACATCTGCATGGCTACGTACAAACGCACGTGTACACGCACAACTCATGTATATCGTCTAATTATTAGAACGGATGTTGGGTGTATATCTTATGAATGATAAGATTTCTTATTTTGTCATTATTATTCTAAGTACTTCTGTTCCCAGCCCTTTAGAGCGTTTCTTTTATTGCTGACATAAGAGTTTCACAGCAAAGTCTTGTCTTATCTCATCTTAACCACTGAGCTACATATCAGTGCTGGCTGGGGCAGTTTGGACCCACACTGAGGAATGGATAGTTAATACTATACTTACTCCTCGTTATACTCCCTCCAATGACACTCTTCACAGACAACGGACGGCTGAAAAACACAAGGCACTTTTTAGACTTTATGTACATCATCTTCCAACACAATGAGCATTTGTCAACACTAAACAGTTATGGTAGAATAAGAACAATTAATTACAATCAATTATGTGAATTGTATTGGAAATACACACCCTTAAACTAAGTATTCACCCTATAGATGGGCAATAGTCCCAATAATGTGACTGTGTAATCAGAAATATGTCCCCACAAGATGGGGTAAACACGCCCGCCTGCCCAAACATACACACACACACACACACACACACACACACACACACACCCTGATGGATTAAGTTTGAGGTCCTTGGTCAGCACGCTGCATAGGGAACCTATACACTGGATAAACAATGGCAATGGCTTACTTGAGACTCTCCTGGGAGGACGAGGACGAGCGGTCCGACTGGGGTAGAGACACGATGCTGTCGGAGCCCTTCAGGTGAGACTGGAGGGCCTTCTGATAAGTGGACTCCAGCGCCTGGAACAGATGCTCGGCCTCCCTGCTGTAGTGACCATGGAATCCCCAATAGCACCTAGAGGTGAGGGCGAGGAAAAGCACAAGGTATAGGAATATACTGAAACATAAAGTTCACCATAGGAATAAGAATAAGTGGTGGAATCACGATACGATATTATCATAACTAAGTCACGATACGATATTATCATAACTAAGTCACGATACGATATTATCACGATACCTTAGTCACTATACGATATTATTATGATAACTAAGATGCGATAAGATATTAAAACAATGCAATATGTGGCAATTTATTACATATTTTAATTAGCAAATGATGCAGTTTATCAACATCCAGTGTTCACTCAGCTCCTCTCACTTCAGTCCATTTTGAATAGGCCAATGAACTCAAACATGGATTTTTAAGTCATATATTGTGATGATTTGCATAAAAACACACAATTCAAATGATGTAGAAATAAAAGATTGTTTTTTTTAATTGATAAAATTTGAATGCTGTATTATTAGGTGCTGCTTCGAGTTAGTGTTAGTTAAACAAGTCATAATTCACTCACTAATATCTATTAATGTTACTGTGAAAACATCTCCTTCAAACAACTGTATTTTTACAAGTTTCTCACCAAACACTAGATTTAACAAGATTACATCTAAACACATCATGCATGATAACATTATAATTTAGTTATTGTCGTAATGAAACCAGAACTTATATAACCACAGTTACGGACAAATCGGTTAATCCCCGACATTCATAATTGCAATTTAATACCTAATATAATAAAAGATTGATACTTAGCATTTGTGTATCGACACAATATCGCCAAACTAAATATTGTGATACTATGCTGTAATGATTTTATAGCACACCTACTAAATACGTTTCTTAACAAAAATTGTAAATATCCACACACCACCCACATTGCAACAATAGCTTTTTAATATCAACATGAAAACTTTGAGGAAAAAAGACGAAAATAAAATAGTTTGAAACTCTTGATTTATGTTGATAAAAAAAGCAGGACTTTTTCTTTTCTTCAATGCAGCACTTTGAGCTTTCTGTGCCGGGCACATATGTCTGGACCACATGGCAGCACAAAATGAACAGAATGACTTCCTAAAGTTAACAATGACAACAACAGGTTCTTTGACTAAGGAGGAGAATAAAGTGCCCAGACTTTTAGTCAAATGGAACGTGACTACAAAACAAGATGAGGTTGACTAAATATGATAGAAACTGACAAGGATATTTGGCACTTACTTTCTTGCAATGGATCTGGCCTCAGAGTCGGCATCGTGTATGCCTTTCTTGATGGTCTCAGTCAGAACAGCCACATGTCTGGGGTAGTAAGGAAACATGGTGATGAGGACACAGGCAGTGAACCCAAGAGACCCAGGACCACGTTAAGATGAAACCAGGAAGTCTGACAACTCGTACAAGCTTAAACCACAAATGATAAAGTAATAACAGCCCTGGAGTGTATCTCTGTGCTGTCTCTTCCACTCTGCTCCACAGGCAGTGTGGGCCACCCACAGGGTTTTTCACACGCTTTTTAAAGTCTCTGCCACGGTTGTCATGGTTATAGTGATGGAAAGCCGCCTTATTGCTGTGGGTCTTGATAATGACGGCTCTCTCAGGACTCATCCATTTAATAGGCCTCATCAGTGAAGCATCCAACCGATACTTGGCCAACTCAAATGCTAGCCGTCTCAAATGCCACCATGTTAGAAGAGAAAGCATTTACTTTAATCCACACACACACACACGCACACGCACACGCACACACACACACACACACACACACACACGCTTTGATGTTTTCAGAGGAAAC